>NW_026889795.1:12047500-12177500 GCF_033153115.1 Saccostrea echinata | reverse complement strand
TAATTAGGCCCACTTCATCAGATTATTAAATGTTTACAGGATGAACCTACAACATTCAGTCAAGTGAATGGCTGACTTTGCGTTTAACAATAATATTCCATCAATCAATCAACTGAATGACATCTGAAAGGTCTGGAAAGGTCACTGACTTTCAGCCGCCATTCATTTAACTGAATGGCAGAGTTTTATCCTTTGATGTGTTTCACTGACCTATCCTTAATTAGACCTGCTGGAATTGAATTATGTCCAACACACGATGTAGTTACGATATCGACATATTACTTTTTTTTATAGTTTGGTTTAATAATTCTCTATTCTTCTGTGTTTATTACAGTACTTTCTGTTTTAAGAAGTTTTCCTTACTGTCAATATTCACGATATCGTGCCGATATCGAATCATGATTGTTCAAAGGTTTATAGTTTCCATCCTTAATATTGTGTTTTTTAACAGGTGAGTTACTTCGAAACTATCTTTTATAAAACTTTCCCTGTAGTGTCGATATCGTCAATGATATCGCTTCGATATCGAATCATGTCTGCTCAATCCTTTGTAAGTACTGTCCCTGTTACTTTGTATGTGTGTTTATGTTTAAATACTTTACCTTTACGAAGATTATGCTATACTTGATTGTGAAAATGAATTGTACAAATAGGATCGATATCGATACGATATCGTCATGGTATTGTCGATATCGACGATATCGACATAGCACAAAGTCACATATATGGTACCAAGTATTTCCAATTAATAGTGCTGATCAGGATCGATATCGATACGATATCGACATACATTTAATATTGTCGATATCGTCGATATCGACCTCTAATTCGTCCTTGGACATGTATTCTGGAATTAGGACCCGGGATATTGACCTATTCTTAATTAGACCTTCTGGAATTAGGACCCAGAATAAATCTTCCTCGTAATACTGACCTATCCTTAATTAGACCTCCTGGAATTATGACCCGGGATAAATCCTGTTATACTGACCTATCCTTAATTAAACCTCCTGGAATTATGACCCGAGATAAATCCTCCTCGTAATTTTTAGGGACACAAAACGCATCCAGTCTGTAACCAGGGGTGTCGTCTGGCAACTGTAAAAGGTCAAAGATAAAAAAAAGTCATTAATACTATAATTTTGTAATAATAAACAGATAAATGACCATCATATAAATATATCAGGTAATGTATTTCTGATTGAAAAATAAGTGCAAACACAAGTCATGCAGGAACCATCTTAGGCAACCAAGAACTAAATGGCTATCAGTATTTCTATTAACTACTAAATACATTCATCATGTCAAAACATTGAACAAGAATGGTTGTACCTGTGTACTGACAAATTTAATAAGGTGCATTATGAAAATTTGTCTGCCTAGTCGTGTTACAACGCGAAATGTAATAAACCGGGAATATTGCATTTTGCGTTACTATATTTTGCGTCTATATCAACGCAGAATGTAATAACGCAAAATGTAAAAACAGACTTTTTAGGACTATTGCATTTTGCGTTATTACATTTTGCGTCGAGATCAACGCAAAATGTAATAACACGATTTTTGGATTATTACATTCTGCGTTGTTACATTTTGCGTCGATATTAAGCAAAATGCAACAATGCAAAATGTATTAACACACTGTTTGGTCAGTCAGGTTGAGAATAATTTTCAATTGAGTAGTGGATGAAGAAAATAAACGGAAAGAAAATAAAACAAAAGGAAAAATAAAAATATGCTAAATCTTACATAAGATCTGATTTCATCATATATTGATTTCATTAGCCATTTAAAATCAGTTGATATTCTAATCATAGGTGTTGCAAATTATAAACGCGCGTGCGCACCTGTGTGTGTGTGTGTGTGGGGGGGGGGGTGTTGCAATTGTGGGGTTGGGTTGTTTCGTTGATCAGTGTATCAGTTTGCTTTAGCTTTTTGATAAAGGTACATGCATGAAATTTAGAAAAGAAATCTATTTTTACTGGCAGATGTGAATAGCGGGAAGGGTTTCTTGACAATTAAGATTTCATACGGTTTTACAAATCATGTGCATTGCAGACCATCAAAAATAAAATTCTCTTTCTCTCTCCAATAATGAAATGGATAGTTTCTGCATGCAAATAAAAATACATGTACAATGATCAACATACGAAGTAACCCCTACCTCTGCTTCTCCTCGCAAGACATACACATGCACTTTTAATTTGCTAATCAATGTACACATGCACGTTGTACATGGATACCAAGAGTTTTTAATGGACCCATGGTCAATCTTGGTAATAAAGAATGTCAGTGATAGATATCTAATACAGACTGATTTATAAATAGACATGTCAATCAAAGTTAAGTTAATGTTTTATAAGTATTCAATAAAAATGTAAGAAACAAAGTTTAGAAATATACAATTAGATTTAGTAATGTCTGTAAAAGCCTTAAAGTTTGTCTCATAGTCTTAGGTTTATCTGTCTATTTAGTAAAGCGACTTTCATCATTGTTACATATTTCAATTAATTATGTGACGCTTCGCGTTGAACACAATAAAAAAAAAATATATTTTGTTTTATTACATTTTGCTTTATTACATTTTGCGTTGTACTCAACGCAAAAATTAAGTAACGCGAAATGTAACATCCAAAAAGTGCATTTTAAAATTTTGCGTTAATCCCAACGCAAAATGTAATAATCCAAAAATCATGTTATTACATCGTGCGTTATTACATTTTGCGTTGATCTCGATTCAATATGTAATAGCGCAAAATGTAATAATCCCAGTTTATTACATTTTGCGTTGTTATTACATTTCGCGTTGTAACATAGCCGTTAGTGTAATGACAAGATGAACATTAAAAATTTTACAATTCAAAATTTATATTTACAATTTTGAACTTCATGATCATTTCACTGACCCAGATTCTGTACTGAGGGCTTACTTATCATTCATGCAAATGAAGGTAGATCCAGCAGGTGGTACAGATCCCCCCAACTATAGATTTTTCAATTTAAGTAATTCATATAGTAGCCTGATAGTAATCTTGCCCCTCTCCCCCTTAATCCCAAACTTAGTTGACAGGAAGAATCTGATATGCAAATATAAGTAGCTTGTCCATGAGAAAAGACTGTTACATGTACTCCCCCCCACACACACACACACAAATGCACAAAGAAAAGTGTTTTTTTTTCTTTCTGGTTGGTCACTTCCTTTTTAAGGTTCATTGCACCTCTAGCAATACTCTTAGAAGTGCAAATATATCAAATAGCTTGTCCATGAGAGAAGACTGGCTAACCACCTTCCCCAGTCACACACAAACACACACACAAAGACATCTACAATTTTTTTTTCTGCTTGGTCACTTCCTTTTTTGAGGTTCATTGAACCCTTAACTAATAATATTCCAGAGATTGAGCTCTCACTATGATAGGAATAACTAAAGTCAAACCTCGTTATCTCGAACTCGATGGGACCGAGAAAAAACTTCGAGATACATGTATCCATGGGCTCGAGATATTGAGGGTAAAATACTTAAAGAAAAGGGGCTTGGGACTTTCTTATCACTTCGACATATCCTTTTTTTTTTTCGAGATATCCGTGTTCGAGATACCGAAGTTCAACTGTATTATAATTCCTTCATAGTTTTGGCAAGTTAAAAGGCTATTTCTGTCAAATTTTACCCCATAATTTAATTATGATAAATTTGATTTCTTTTACCATGTTTACCAAATTATAAATATTATTGAAATATTATATCTGAGCTGTTGACTGATCAGAGAAATAACAAAACTCACCTTAATTTTCATATCGAAAAATTTATTACTTTTTTTAAGAAAATGAATAAAATATCTATAATAATAATTTTTCAGGCTTCTCTACATTGTTTAAATATTATTATTATTTTTTTTTTAGATATAGGCAAGAACAATAGGTGCAGGCCTAGAACTTTCGCGAATTTGGTTTACTTAGTGAAATAAGAGCTTCATGTCACAATATTAAAGTTTAAATTACATTTAAGTTACATTGACCATCTCAGTATTCAATACGTATACCATGATTCAGTTGACAGAAAAAAAGGAGAAAAGGAGAACAAAAGAAAAGGGAAAAAACAATATCATTGTAAAACAAGGACATTGTAATCTGAAATGGGGCAATGCCACCGACCCACGTGATAAATAAACAATTGGTGTAAATTCGAGCTAAGATGTTGACGCTAGCGTTGTCAAGAGGGTTTGTCAGTAGTGATGGGACATCGGTTAATTTTCATAATCGATCATCGGTTGGAATTGGTTACTGCTTCCGATGCGATTTTACCAATTGTAATCGGATGTCATAGTTTTGTATATAAAAAAGCTGACATTTAAAAGTATTTCATATTTTTTCTTTAACAAGATATATAAAATATATTGTATATTGTTTTCTTTGTTGTTTTGCTTCTTTTACACTTTCTACAGTGGCTGCATTGTCATTGTTGACAACTTACACGAACAATCACGTTACACGAACGATTCCGCACGATTAACACACGATATAACCTGTTACACGATCGATCCTTCACGCACACGATTCTACACGTTACACGATCTTTCACGATTGCTAACGCAAACGCACGATTCTTCACGCAAAATGGTTAAAAATATTTAGGAGTGGGTATTTTCAAAACGAAATAACACTTAATAGTAAATTTAAATTTCAAATAATTATTGATACAGTTCATCAGCTTTGGAAAGCTGAATAAAATATTTAGAAATGGATATTTTCTTTTAAACTAAATAAGACTTATTAGTTATTTTAGATTACAAATAATTGTTTAGTAACGTAATTCTCGGACTTAGGAAAATTGATTTTTTTTTTCTTTTTGATCAATACGTTAAGATTTAATTGATGATCGATTGCTCCATGTTCTATCAGGTGGACCCTGAGTTTTAATTCTATTGAATTTCATGATATGCAGTGGGGGGGGGGGTGTTATATAAAAAATGACATAAAAATGAATTAAAACTATATCCATCTTTCCACTTGTGAATCTCTAAAATCAACAATTATTTTACAAGTCATTCATTTGCAGAAAATATAAAAAATAAAGTAAGTTTCTGAAAGAAACACTGATAAAAGTAACCGCGACATCATGTCGTATACATTCGTAGACTAAATATTTATGTAAGCATTGGGAATTTAGTTTGTTTGAAAATATTTTGACCACAATTAGCAGAACTTTACCAAAATTAACATCAGAAAAAAAAGTCACGCAATTTGAAGAGAATACAATATTGTACAACTTACTATATTGCTTATTTACTAACGATAATTAGTTCGTTCAATTATGTAAATCGCGCTTCATTTATTTTATTTGGATTTAAAAAAAAAAGTGGAGGGAAATGCTTGTTTAACAAATAACATTCCGATAAAATCTTGCAAAGCGAAATTTGCACGTTTCTTGCCGCACGATCACGCACGATTAAAACCGCAAACGATTGAGCCTGATACATGCACGATCTCTCACGTTACACCAACGATCACGCACATTTCACGAACGATTCCACACGTTTGGTTGGTCAACAATAACGTTGCAGCCACTGCATATATGCACATTTTGGTTCTGAATCACCTGTATCAGGTGCAGATGCCATTTTCTTTCATTACAAAGAAATGCTAGTAAATTTTAAACCGATACTGGATTTATGTCAAAGAATTTATGTATGGAATGCATTTTATAAGAAGATTTTAACGTTTCCGATGATCGATTATGAAAAATAATAATCGATCATAGGAATCGGTAGCATCTTTTCGTCGACAATCGATGTTCTCTGATTATCGGTACAACACTAGTTGTCAGCAACTAAAACATACCGTGATGAAGTTGGTTCTCCTCGTTTTCCCGTCTGCTGACATCTTCTTGCCGTCAAGTCTTTCACTGTTGCTCTTTATCGGTTGTCACTTTGTAAACACGTGATCCAGACCAAAGACCTCCTTTTTTGTTACCCCAAAATAGGTCTACAATCCAAAGTCGAAATGGGAGAGTTTTTAAATCCCGGATGAGATAACGTTATATATGTGATGTATTCCAAGTATTTATTTTATTTATTTGTTTATTTTTATTTCTTTTCTTTTTTTAAATTTATTTTTGTATGTTTAGCGTCCACGGACAGATTAATTTTGATGTAGATAAAAAGTCATAGGTGCTCCCCATGTTAGCTTGTAGATCTATGACGAAATGATAAGTCTACATAGGTTTACCCCTCTATTTTATGAAATCAAATAGAGGGGTAGAACTATGTAGACTTATCATTTCGTCATCTACAAACTTACATGGGGAGCTCCTTTGTAAAAAATAAAACACAATAAAAAAATAAAACGAATTGCTTTTAGGTCTATTGGGATGGACATATCGTTCTTTTTCTACATTCTTTTAAAGTTTTGGGTCAAAGATTAAGATTGGTATGAAAAAGGGTGAAGATAACGAACAGTGATCGATCTCAGAAATCAAACGATACAGATCTGTGAACAGCGTATAAACATGGACCCTGGAAATTCCAGAGGTCGGATCAGGTGCCTAGGAGGAGTAAGCATCCTCTGTTGACCGGTCATATACTATTAGTTATATTTTACATATAAATAACATGATAAACCTTATCAATACTCATTGTTACATTTTTTTGTTGATTTGTGCTTTTCTTCCTGAGAGAAAGAGAGGTTTATGATTTTGTTGGGTAAACAGAGCAAAAACATGGAATGGCCTTCTTTTATATGCAATTATGCGTTATACATGTATGCCATTATGTGTTATAAAAAATGTAATCTAATTTTGCTGGGTTAAAATAATTATGGCAAAATGAAGCTTGTAAATACCTCACACATTTCCAATAAGTGCAAGAAGGTAACAACCCGCAGAAGTGAGCAGCTTTAAGGGATAAACGTTAAATTTTCAATTCCAATTACATGTTAAATTTACATTTTAGCATATATTTTTTGACTGTAGTTTGTTTAATCTAAAATGATGGAATTCCTTACAATTAAAGAGAACCAGAAGCCAATCACCATGAATTAATAAAATGTTTATAGTCAATGCGCATGCCTGTAGGAAACAATTTTGAAATATGTGGGAGGTTGGACATAATCAAACATTTTCAGAGGAGAGGGCACTACGGACGTAAACCAAAGACTCCTTGACAAATAAAATGAAAAAATAAAGCTAGACGTTAATTACAGTGCCATATCCATTAAATAGTTTTCTATCATTCATGTGGTATACTATACATCGGCAAATTTATTGAAGGGCACGCCCACTCCCCCCCCCCCCCCCCCCCCCGGTTCCTACGAACCCGAACCATTTGTTTACTTATTCATATTGCATTTTCAGGATATGACATAATGTATTTTACAATGAATTGGTGTTACGCTTTCAATTACTATGAAACTAAAACCCTTCAGATATGTGTAACTGTGCTCGAGCATGTCTCACTGTACATAAGCAATTCCATATGCTACTGTACAAGAAGAACATATGCTCGAGCATGCACAGTTATATACATTTCGTTCTGTTACTGGAGAAAACTAATTCATGTGCAAAGTTATTTGGCTTGTGGTATATGAAACGTACGATATCGAATGTCCTCGTCTCTAAATGGATTAGAATTGTGCAGTAAAAAACTTGGCAGAACGGTGAAAACTCTGAATCATTTTCAAAAGTGTTATTATTTGATTGAATAATTCCTATCTCTGATTGGCTGAGATCCAACAATGTAGAAAAAATACTACGTTATATTCACCTGCACGTGACCTTCCAGGTGAATATAACTTGAATAAAAGGATTTATTTTCTCTACATTGGTCTAAAATAGATCAGGAAATTCCAAATAGATACAAATAGTTTTGGAAAGCTTTTGTAATTTCATCCGACTTCCACTCAGGTGAACATAACATAAGTGAATATATAATTTCCGGTTGATGTGGTTGGGGCTGTAAGAGACCCCCCCCCCCCAAACAATTTTTTTCTGAACATAATTTTTTACTTTTAATTTAGACTAGAAATGCCAATTGAAAGGTTGGTCCCCCACTGATGGATCTTAATCCCCCACCCCTAACCTCATGCCAACCGCAAAACAAAATTTCAAGTTAAAAGAATTCTCCTTTCATCGGGGCTAATCAAAGTTTTTTTTTCAGCTGTCATTTTTCCCTGATAATAACACTCCCTTTTAAAATCTCTCATACAAAAGAGACTGACATAATTTCTTTTTTTTTAGCAACTAAAAACAGGAAATAGATTTTAAAAATTCCAAATTAACACGACTGGTAATGTTTATTTAACCCCGCTTATCTCATTGCATTTGGCTAGGAAATTAGCGAATATGAGCAAGTAAGATGGCTTATATTGTTTTTTAGGTCAATACGATGATTCAGCCACCTTCGAAGAACCATATTCACCTCGCCCTTTGGGATTGGTGAATATAGTACTCCACAGGTGGCTGAAACCATCGTATTGACCTCAAAACCCAGCAATAATTGTACATTACAAGGGATAACCCGGAAAAGAATAATCAGTGGTATTTATTGATATATAAACAGTTTATGCTTCAAACTTTCAGCATATTATTGGTCTGAATCATAAATGAGAAGTTTAAGTTAAACAATTAAGTATTTCGAAGTAATTCCTTTAAAGAAGTATTTTTGAATATTGTTAATAGATTTGCAACTGTACAACAGGTAGGGTTGAAGCAAAGAACAGACCCATGGATGAATCATGAAATCTTAGAACTTATAAATAAGAGAGATAGGCTTTTGAATATTTCTAAAAAAGTAAAAAAGATGAAGATCAGAAAAAAAATGTTCACGCTTTTTTTACTGCAAAGAAAGATTAAAAAGGCTAGGTCAGAGTATGTATCTGAAAAACTTGAAAAAAATAGGGATAACCCTAAAGAACTTTGGGAAAAGTTGAATGATTTAGGTTATAGAAATCAAAAGAAAGAAGAGAAAAAAGTTTTGAATTTGTCATGATGATTTGGAAACTGCTAACCATTTTAATAACTTTATTACTACAGTTGCATCAAAACTGGTGGGAACCCTACCCACTGCAAAGGGTACATACAATGTTAGATGTATGTCGAATTCTTTTAGAAGTTTATATTGAAACAGAAATTTGTATAATAATTCTCTTATTCTAAGTCCTGTGTCTGAAACTCTTGTGTATGAAGAACTTTGTGGTACAGCAAAAAGCACTGGTCTTGATGAAATATCAGCAAATCTTTTAAAAAAATAGGAGCAGGATTCTTTAATCACCTATAAGTTCAATCATTATTCAATCAATAAGTTATGGATGTATTTCAGAAAGTATGAAACAGGATAGGGTTTAGCCTCTATTTAAAAAAGGATAGCCCACTCCAAGTGGGAAATTACAGACCAGTGAGTTAAGTGTGGGATCAAAGAGTCTCCATTGTCAACTTAAGGGATTTTTACATAATAATAATATGTTGTACGAGTTTCAGTGAGGGTTTCGAAGTAAATATTCCATCGGTACATGCTTAATTCACTTGTTAGACCATAAAGGACAACAACTCTAAGGGATTATTTACAGGTATGATAATGTTAGACCTACAAAATTTTATGTAATAAAGTAGACATTATGGGAATTGACAACCAATGATTTAAAATATACTTAACTGGCAGGTCTCAAGAGGTAGGATGTGGAGGTGTTCTTTCAAAGTCTGAAGAAATTACTTGTAGGGTAACCCAAGGGGGCATTTTGAAACCTTTATTGTTTTTATGTTATGTAAATGATATATCTATTAGTATAGATACAGACTGTAAGCTTATCTTATATGTAGACGGCAGTGTCGTCTTGTACTCACACAGAGACCCATGCAAATGTGATCTCAGATAAACTTGGCAAGGTGTTAGAGAGGTGCTCTGAGTGGCTTATAGATAACAAGTTATCCCTCCATCCTGAAATAAAAAAAACAGAGTCTATTCTTTTTGGCCCTAGACGCAAGTTAAAAAATGAAGGTAATTTTGAGGTCAAATGTCACATTCATGTTATCAAATCTAGTGAGTGTGTTAAGTATCTGGGAATAACAATTATTTTTTTTTTTTAAATGTAATCTAATAGTGGTTGAGATTGTGGCGAAGGTCAATTCCATACTTAAGTTTCTATACAGAAATGGAAATTGGTTAAATAAAAGGTCAAGGTTAACATTAGCTTCTGCACTTATTCAGGGCTACTTTGATTATTGTTTTTCTGCATGGTATGAAAGTCTGTGAAAATCCTTGATGAATAAGCTCCAGGTTCTTCAAAACAAAACAGTAAGATTCAATTTGAAGTCTAGAGCTAAGATCAATTGTGATGTTCCAAATTCAATAAACACTCTCTGTGTATCAGATCGTGTTAAACAATTAAGACTTAACAATGTTTTAACATCAACCATAGCCTGGCACAAAATTATCTATTTTACTTTATGCAGGCTAGGAAAATTATGTAATGTTCAATTTTATTTTTGTATTTTATGCTGTCTTAGTCATATATAATCAACTTGTAACATCTTAGGAACCCATTGGAAATCAGCGAGTTTCAAATATTGCTTCTATGGGTTATCCTAGGCAAAGATTGATTTAAAATATGTTGATTTGTATTACATGTAATAAGGTCTGGTACTGGGATCAGTTTGCTTCTGTAATGATGATAACTGTGATAATATCCGGGGTGATATTGTGTAACTGTGATAGGTAGGTGCCAAAACTCTTTAACAATCCCAAATTGATATCATTAATGTAATTGTATTATATTTGTATTGTATTTGATCCTTTGCCTGAATAAATATAATGGTGCCTAGAGATACTGTGCACCTTTTCTGTTACTCGTGTTATTTTTAGAGTGATCAGCGTCTGGCTTTTACTAATATTTCTTTAGCTAAAGCTTCTTTTTACCTGCTAGAATGTGCCAGTCATTGTCTCCAACCTGTAAGCTTAATTAACGTGTTAGTCACTCCAAATCACAGGCACTTGATTCGGTAATAAATTTATTAGACCAAAGTATAATAATAACACTATTTTTATACTATGGGCTAAAAAATTATTACCGAAACATGTGCCTGTGTTCTAAAATGATTGTTTTCAAATTAAATATGAAAAGAAATCCCAATTTCAACCTTGCCATAACGATAAATTAAGTTGTATAATTGACGATTCTAAGCTGTTTGATTTTTTTCGACAGGAAATCATATATGTCAGTGTTTGACCACTGACATGTGCAGAAATATAACGAAACAAGAAAAAATATAATTCTGCAGCTACTACCCAGGACATGCCGCCCACTGCTCTTGAACTTCAACTTCTTTCAATTGCTTTAGATCTTTCTTCAATAAGAATTCAATATCACCCTTTAAAAAAAAAAAAAAAAAAAAAACAAGAAGCAATACTAGTACCACACGACAATTGTAATCTGGTTCCCATTAAAAATTGAAAATGCCATAATTTTTTCAAAAATCATTGAAGCGGAACATAATGCAAAGTTGATCTATGACTCATCAAGGTAGACTCACACATCAAAAATAAGCTCAATACCTGCAAGCATTTTGGGAAAAAAATGTGCGGAAAACCATTAAAAAATTATAAAGGCCGTAATTCCCTCAAAAACCGTTGAAGCGGAACGAAATCCAAACTTAATCTTTAATTCATCAAGACACGTTTTAAAAATTTCTGCATAAGTTTAGGGAAAAAAGTCGGAAAACCAAGTGGGACATACTAATAGACAGACGGAGGGACAGACAGACGGACGGACAGACGAGGAGGAAACCTATAGTCCCCTTTGGTTTCACCGGTAGGGGACTAATAATAATTAAAGATATATTCGAGAAGTGGTGCAAATCAGATGTGGATACTTAAAAATTCCAAGGAACTTTTGGAAAATTTGAAATCACAAGATTTTACCAAAATCAACAGCTTAAAAACTGACGACTTTTCAACTTTATACACAACCATTTCCCACAATAAATTAAAGTCCAGGCTTTTTGATATCATTGACAGCTGCTTTTTCAATAAAAATGGAACTCGTAAATATACTTACCTTGTCATTGGTCATTTGCAAAATTATTTTGTTAAAAAACATTCTGATTGTACACACAAGTACTCTGAAGTTGACATTAAAAAGATGCTTGAGTTTCTGATTGACAATATCAATGTGGTTTTTGGAAATCAGGTCTTCCAACAATCTATTGGAATTTCCATGGGTACCAATTGCGCCCCGTTATTAGCAGACCTTTTTTTGTATTCATATGAAGCAGAATTTGTCCAAAATCTTGTACGTGAAAAGAAGAAAACACTTGCTGTGGCTTTCAACTCGACATTTAGATATGTCGACGACGTATTGTCAATTAACAATGGCTATTTCCATTCTTATGTCGATACTATATATACTGGTGAACTTGAGATAAAAGATACCACAGAGTCTGACACATCTGTTTCATATTTGGATATTTTACTTGAAAAAGACGCTAATGGTAATCTAACAACCAAGCTTTATGATAAACGTGATGACTTTAACTTTTCAATCGACAACTTCCCTTGCTTATGCAGCAATATACCTTCATCACCTGCATATGGGGTATATCTCTCTCAGTTGATTCGATACGCAAGAGCATCCTCTACGTATGTACAATTTCTAAAACGAGGTAAACTATTGACAAATAAGTTGATGAAACAAGAATATCAGCTGTCTCGTTTAAAGTCATCATTTCGTAAGTTCTATGGTCGATACAATGACCTTGTCAGCAAATACAATTTATCATTGAGCCAAATGCTGACTGAGTTTTTCATGCTAATTGTTGGACCTTTATTTACACACTGAATTGTCGACGGATTGTTCCGTTATTTCCCGATCATGACAAGGAGCACACGGCGGATGTGACCGGTCGGCAGGGGATGCTCACTCCTCCATGGCATCTGATCACACCTCTGATGTTTGGAGGTCCGTGTTTGCTCTGCTCCTATTTTGTATTGTTTAATGTACTTTTGAGCTTGAATACTGTTCGTTATCTCCATATATTTCAACTCAAAATCCATTGAAACAATAAATTTGAGAGTAGAAAAAATACGGATATCAAAAACATCAGAGGTGGGATCAGTTGCTATGGAGGAGCAAGCATCCCCTATCGACCGGTCACACACGCCGTGTGCTCCTTGTCATGATCGAACAGTGTTACATATTTGCGCATTCTTTTTGCTTCACAAATCAGCCACTAAATATTGATATACCAAATAATTCAGATAAAAAATTATAAACCTTTGTAATATTATAATAGTTATTTAAAATAAAATTTGTTAAAAAAGTGAAAATATTATAGTTCTCTAAGTCACATGGCTTATAACAAAATCATAAGTGGAGCATTTATCGGTCGAAAAAACTTTATGGATATAAACAGCTAAATTAGATGAAAATTTTTCAGCTAAAACTTTTACAAAAAATGGTGTGAGCAAAAAGTAAAAATTTCCTAAGGATTAAGTATATTTCAATAGCCATCAATCTGACCATGTCCGTATATCATCAAACCAAAGGAGACCTCATTAGACTGTACAAGTAATTCGCCACTTCCACATTCTACTATCAGAGTAATGAACTCAATGGAGTCTACTGTTTGTTGCTTTTCAGACGAATGAATTTGTTGACCGTTCAAGGTAATGGAAGATCTGGTTTTTGTTTCTATCATTATAGCAACGTAATTCTTCTTGTATCCAAGTGGTACACAAATTTTGTATATGTTAATATATTGGCTTATTCCAGACACACCTGTCATATAGGCATTGCTATTGCTTAAATTCGGTGCTCCCAAGGCTATGCTTACAACTTAAATTGGATCTTCACTTTCAATGACAACAATTTGTTCATCAGTTGAAAATATGTCAAAGGGCTCATTCTCGCTAATATTCAGATTCTGAAACTGGTCTTCTATGGAAAAAGTCACAGCTGTTTTTGTTGGAGATAATATCCACTGAAGTTTGTGGTCGTGTTAAATCTGGAGGAACAATAAAAGTTTTGCCAAGTCGAGATATCGGAGGCATTTGCTCAACAGCATGAGAGCAATTCTCTGGTCCTGAAACTAAACGCAATGCCCCTGAAAAGACGGCCGCGCGCTTGTTCGACTTGATTCGAGTACCAGAAAAATCTGAAACTAGGGTAAACCCAGTTGTGATTTGAAAAGTTTCCAGTTTTTGTAATGTTATTTCAAGTGTATCCGAATTCCTGTATTCTTTTTCAAGATAAAAATGGTGTTTTCTCCCGGCAGTTAAAAGGTTATATTAACTTTTGTATCATCTTCGCATGCAGCAATAGCACACTGAGCTGATGAAAGGTAGGGGGAAATCAAATATGACGATGAGGGCATCTCCACTGGAAAAATAGTTGTATCGTTTGTATATAATATGTCGATTGATGACACCTGTACAGAAATTGGATCAGTGGAATGAATCAAGATACCTTTAGGTTCCTTGGCTGTATTAGAGCACTGTATTTCTGGTTGTAAAGCTATCTTAGCAGATGATTTGATGTATGTTTCTTGATCAATTGTGGATTTCAGATTGATTGGGAGAAATTCAGCAGTAGATATATTAACATTTGCAAAATTATTTGTCGTTATGAAAATATTTCGATGGTCAAGCTCATTTCGAAAATTTTCCAAAATTAGAAATAGAAATTCTTTTTCCCAAACTTTCCTCATATTTTGGAAAAAGAAAATAAATATTTTTCATACGTTTTCTTCATATTATTTAATTTTGTTTGTATTCTAGCCTCTGATTGGTTAATATCCAAAAAGGAACACAAATTATTTCTGTATAACCTGGTTTGGTATGGGGACACACCCCCTGACAACCAGCTGAATCGTCTGTATCCATGCAATCCTCTCATTTCCAGTCCTCGGGATTCATGGAAAATTCCAGATTTAATAAATGTACCTTTAGCTTCAAACAATAACTCGGATTTTACCATATGCAAACAAAAAACATGGCTGCTAGGACTATGTATCAGTTTTTACCTCCCCTTGCTTCCCATCACTTCCGTTACTTCCGTTACTACGGTTGTATTATTTAGCAGCAAATTTGAACTTATAAAAAGCAACGAAATTTTACACCCATAGTTATTTAATGGTGTTAAAATTAAATTATAAGGAATGACTCTAATTCTTGGCCAAATTATTCGAGTATAACCTGGTTTGGGTCAGTTTACGCTGTTTTATAATCCGCTTCGCGGAGTATAAAGCGTAAACTGACCCAAACCAGGCTATACTCGAATAATTTGGCCAAGAATAAGAGTCATTCCTAATGTGTGTGTATATATATATATATATATATATATATATATATATATATATATATATATATATATATATATATATATATATATATATATATATATATATATATAATTAAATTTTGTTCGTATTCTAGCCTTTGATTGGTTAATATCCAAAAAGGAACACAAATTATTTCTGAATAACCTGGTTTGGTATGGGGACACACCCCCTGACAACCAGCTGAATCGTCTGTATCCATGCAATCCTCTCATTTCCAGTCCTCGGGATTCATGGAAAATTCCAGATTTAATAAATGTACCTTTAACTTCAAACAGTAACTCGGATCTTACCACATGTAAACAAAAAACATGGCTGCTAGAACTATATATCAGTTTTTACCTCCCCTTGCTTCCCATCACTTCCGTTACTTCCGTTACTACGGTTGTATTATTTAGCAGCAAATTTGAACTTATAAAAAGCAACGAAATTTTACACCCATAGTTATTTAATGGTGTTAAAATTAAATTATAAGGAATGACTCTAATTCTTGGCCAAATTATTCGAGTATAACCTGGTTTGGGTCAGTCTACGCTGTTTTATAATCCGCTTCGCGGACTATAAAGCGTAAACTGACCCAAACCAGGCTATACTCGAATAATTTGGCCAAGAATTAGTCATTCCTAAAATATATATTTAGTTGCCATTAAGATATTCAAGGATTTTTAAAATTAATATTCTAAAGAAAAAAAAATATTCTAAAGAAAAAGTATCTTTTTACTCGAAGTAAAGTTACAACATATTTCTTGTAGTTTTACTCACAAGTGTTTGTTAATTGAACTGATACCTAATTTATGTAGCATGATCCAATTTTTTTCTTTAAATTTTCTTTTATTAAAATTATTTTTTAACACTTATGTTTTAGAAATTTGCATTCAATATAAAGAGTAAACTAAGAAGAAATAACGTAAATGAAAGTTTTACTTAAATTCCTGTGTTTGAGGCATTGTAAGAATTATGTTCCTACCTTACATTATTATTTAATATCTTTTTAATGTTTTTATATAATTGCTTGTCTATTGTTCCTTTTTAGGCCCATTTTTCATCAAAACACGAAAATTGCAAGGAATATTGAACTGCTAAAGCAGAACTATTGAAGTGATACAAAAATTGGTTAGTAACCCGATTTAAGTGTTATTGATATTAAAAGCAAAACAATTTTCAACAATAACGTTGTCCAATAGATGAATATCATAGTTTGTAATTTAGTTTATATAAATTCATATCATTTAGCTAAGAGAAGGGTTTTTTGACCCACGAAGCACAGTTTTTGAAACCCCTAGCATTCGTATTTTTTTCTGTGTGTTCGTCAAATTGTAAATGCCGGTTATTATATATAATACCGCTATTAGCTAAATTACTGCTTTTATTCATGTATGTTATTAATCTGCTGAATGTTTTTAAGCTACTGTGTATTAACGCGGAAGGTATACAAGTTTAACAGTGATTATATGATTCTTATAAAAAGGCAAAAATATGTTAATTAAAAGTTGGAAAATACACAAGTAGCATATGCAGCATTACAGAGAGGAGATTAGCATTTGATGATAGATTTAGAAAAAAAAATCAAACATCATTTACTTAACGCTGATACAACTTTTTCCCGAGCGCTTGGCGAAGGAACAGTTGCTACCTATTTTTTATCGACTTAACTCAGTCGCGGCCGAGATTCGAACTCACGACCTACCGATCACAGATCGAGCGCTCTACCGACTGAGAAAAACACAGAGTATCATATATTTATGTTTATTGTGCATTTCAATGCATTTCTGAATAAAGTATGGTACATTTAAAAAAAAAACAAATTTAGCATAAAAAAAATATACAAACCAAAAGAAGGTGTTCGGTGCACTGCAGGGAAACAAAAATATTGACAACTATGTTTTATAATCTCTTTCAACAAAAACCAGTTTTCTATTACGGAAGTTTATTGATTAAATGCTAAGAGGATGAACCAAACAGGTCCATAATCACCGATATGTAACTGCTAGCTAGTCTCTTTCTTTAAATCTGTGACGTTACAGATTCGCCTGTTGCTAGTTTTGAGTTTAATATGATGATTTAGCCACCCTCTTAGTATAATATTTAGCATGTACACAATGTCTTGGACATAACTCGCTGTCTATCCAGCGAAGACGATGAATCAGTACTCATCTCGCCCATCGAGTTATGTATAATACATTGTGTTCTGTTGATATCGACGATATCATATCAATGTCAAATCAAGATTGTCAACCAAATCTCTATTGCACACACTTTCCCGTAATTCATACTTTAATGAATGACGTACCAGTTTATTTAACTGTTCAGGACAATATCTAAATTAGTGAAAGCACAACGGCCTGCATATGGCATTTGGACCTCTTATTTTTCTTGCTGTCAATATCGATGATATCGTGTCGGTATCGAATCATGATTGTTTAGTAGTATGTTGTGACGTCTTTGCAAAGCCCTTTTTAAAATTTGTGCGTTTAATATCTTTGCATTGACAAAGGTTTCTATTGTTATCGATATCATCGAAATTGAAGATATCGTATCGATATCGAATCATGATTATAAAGTAGTTGATTGTGAACGTCTTTGCTACAGCCCTTGTTTAAGCTTGTGCATATGTTTAATAATTTTGCATTGAGCAAGTTTTCCCTTTTGTCGATATCGATGATATTATGTCGATATCGAATTATGTTTGTTAAGCAGTTGGATTTTAATATTTTTGGTCCTCTCCTTGTTTGAACTTTTACATAATTCGAGCTTATATATTTTGCATTCATAACTTTTTCTGTTGTCGATATCGTCGATATTGACGATATCATGTCGATATCGAATCATGTTTGTTAAGCAGTTTGTTGTTAACGTTCTTTCCACTGTCCTTGTTTTAATTTGTACAAATGTTAAGAAATTTTGATATCAACGATATCATGCGATATCAACCGCATTTGTTAAGTAGTTCGTTGTTAAAGTTCTTTCTACTCTCCCTTACTTTAACTTGTACAATTGTTTAGAAATTTTGCATTGAGCAAGTTTCGCTTGTAATCCATATCGTCCATATCGACGATATCATGTTGATATCTAATCATGTTTGTTTAGCAGTTGGTTGTGTTTGTCCTTGCTACTGTCCTTGTTCAAACTTGTGCAATTATTGAGATAAGTTTCCTTTGTCATATCGACGATTTCGTATCGATATAGTGTATATAGTCATAATAAACGACGTTGATGTTTGCGTTTTATATTGGTTCTATTCTTGTGGGTGTGTTTGAGTTCTTCAAATTTACTTTTTTTTCTTCTGTCGATCTATACAATATTGTATCAATATCAGGGCATAATTTTAAGCAATTTTATTTTGTTGATTCTGTTTTTTTTATTTATGTTTTCTTTCCCATTTCTTAGTTCTTGGTACCGTTGATTTCAAAAGGTATCTAACTACGAGTTTTTCAACAGTTAATGGTAAAAGCTCTTGATACTTCCTTCTTACACTTATTCTTGTCCGAACCTGTAATACAACCACAACTTATATCATCATCCACTTATACCAAAAAAAATCATTTCAATAAAGATTTTATTGTTTGCAGTATTATGCTTTTCAAATGCCTTGCATTTTAAATACAATCAAAAATTTGAAAACAAGTAGAGATATAATCATTATAGATTCATTTATACATTAAATTGATATAAAACATTTATACATTAAACTGATATAAAACATTTATACATTAAATTGATATAAAACACTTATACATTAAATTGATAAAAACATTTATACATTAAATTCATATAAAACATTTATACATTAAATTCATATAATTGTATTCAAATACAAGATGAAATAAACATTACAAAATTCCTATGTAATTCCTTACATGTACATGTTTTTTTTAATGATAATTAATGTTAAGTAATGAATAAATACTGAGCGCGTTTGATTAAATTATCTATTCCTCCCTATTTCCTTCAGGAAATGGAAAGCATTCGGTATTAGAAAAAAAAAATCTCATTTGAGCTGAATTAGAATGTCGTATACCTAATTTCACATCTTTTTTTTCGTTTTCTGTTTGTTGAGCAGAGAATTTTTCAGTGTTTTCCATTTGGGTCCTGTACTC
The DNA here is from genome assembly GCF_033153115.1 of Saccostrea echinata. Classification (NCBI taxonomy): domain Eukaryota; kingdom Metazoa; phylum Mollusca; class Bivalvia; order Ostreida; family Ostreidae; genus Saccostrea; species Saccostrea echinata. The sequence continues at coordinate 12,158,083 of NW_026889795.1, read as the reverse complement.
GTCGAATTTGACGCCATACCTATTAAACTTTTCGGTGAACTTCGTTGCTTCTTCCATATTTATATCAGACACTTCGTGTTTGGCAAAGACGACCGAAACTCGTCCACCTCCGATGGGTTTTTCCATATTAACTTTTCCAAGGGTGTTTTTGCCAGCTCTTTCATGCGCTGCTTTATGGTATCGGCATTGTTTCTGCTGCACCTTGCAACATCTTGGCACGTGAAGTTTTTACCTGGCCACAAGAGAATTTTCGTTATCAAGTTTTCGTTGATATTACTAGGCTTCAAATCTTCCTCATTACAATATCCCGATAAAACTTTCTTCTGTGGGAGGAAATCGTTGTTCGCTGCAATACTTTTGTCTGTGGATGCCTGGCTGATAATGCTTGGATACTGTGTTTCTTTTAAGTGTAGTTCAACTTTTTTTTCATAAAATCCTCTATAATTTTTCTCGTGTTGTCTTTGCCAATGTTTTGCAGTAATTTCCGTGCATTACAAACAACCTCAATATCTGTGAACCGGACCTTTTGCTTTTCCAGTCAGCCCTATAAAGTCACAATATGATTTAAATAAATATACGCTTCAATTGCCCAAATGTAGTTGTTATTAAGTATTTTAGGTTGTATTCAAATTATTTTTTTTTTTATTTGTACCTGACAGAAATGTGTCATTTTGATATTTGGTCGGAAGATAAGTCTACTAATCATTGTAATACTTTTTTGCCGTTTTCAGACCTTGTGCACAATAGGTATAACACGCAGGTGAGAGGGGAAGTTTTTTCAACAACGAAGAACAATCTATAAAAAATAGAATAGTGAACATTTTTTAACACAGACATATAGATAATGGTAATGGCTTATATTGTGCACTAAACAATGACAAATATAGGCATAGTTTGAAGGACAACAATTAATTTTACTCATTATTTAGCCGAAAATGTTATCGATCTATTACATTTTTTCTTACAACAATCAATATATCAATACGGGTGATGAGATTACATGTACCGGTATGTAAACTAAAAACCACGGTCAACTTGGGTTGATTATTATAAACTGTGCTTTGAATACTTCCAAATGATAATTAATGTTTGAAAATTTATAATAGAGGTTTAAGCGAGCGTATTTTGTCAATAAAAAAAGGATAAATGACTACTTATTCTGTTAGTAACTGAAACAGATGTAACCATTGCTTTGTTAAGTTAGGAAGTTCTTCCCGAATGTCCTGAACTTCGTCTGCGAAGGAAAATACGGGTTATGGCATGCACATCAGAAATCGGCTGTATAGTCCGTCATTGTTGTCAAATGTTTTTTCTTTCGACATCAAGTCTTTTGGCATATCTCCCTTGGATGAGACATTCCTGTCAGATTTACTACAGGACTTGGAATGGCCGTGTTTCCTTTTAGAAAAGCAGATCATAAGACTGCGTAATAATTAGCATTCAATCATACTAATACAAATACACTTTGAAAAAAATTCTAAAATTTCAGATTAATTGGTATAATATGTTTTATGATGGAAGAATTCCTAAATATATATGTAGGACTCCAAAGTGCGATGGGACTCCAAAGTGCAATGGGACTCCAAAGTCCGATGGTCTGCGCCAAACCCCGATGGTTTGACACGCCAAAGTCCGGTGATGCGGAAAAACGATTGACGTTTGTGACGCCATAGTACTACTGCGCCAAACTGCAATGCCGCGCCATGCCAATGTCTTAAAAAAGTATAAATAAATATCATTATGCGAAAACTAACTCTAATCTCTCGGATAGGTGCGAAACTAACCCTAATCGCTCGAAAAGTGTGTAGCAACTTTAACCTAGATGTCTTGGGTGGGTGCGAAGCAAGGACTAACCCTAATCAATTGAGTGGTGTGCGAGGACTAACCCTAATATCTCTGGTGGGTGCAAGCAAAAATTGTATGCTAGGACGAATACTAAACTGATGGCTTTTGAATGCAGGACAACGGCGTCAACGATTGACGTCAGAATATTGTGACGTCATTTGCGTGGATTGTTTCTCCTTACCATCGGACTTTGGCGTGTCAGACCATCGCACTTTAGCGCAGCGCGTCTCATAGGAAACGAGCCATCGGACTTTGGCGTGACCATCGGACTTTGGCGTCTGTACAGACATGAAACCATCAGGGTTTGGCGCAGACCATCGGGGTTTGGCGTCACAATCTGACTTTGGAGTCTTACATATATATTTTATAATAAAAAGAGTATTATTGTACGCACTGCTGCATGTCTGCCGTTTGAGAGATCCTCCTTTGTATGCAGTCAGATAAATTGTGCTATCATAATCTGATGCGGTGCCAGATTTATAAAGCCAAAGGCTAGTCTGCCATGTTTTTAGTCATCCCACATCATGATTTGTCTGTTTTCGTGAATAAGCTGCTTTAGAAGGGATTCGACCGTTGCATCTGCAATTGGAATATACGCAATGAAGAACGATATAGTTTATTTCAATTATTTATTAATAAGAAGACATCAGATGTTGTGCCAGACTAACTACATTCTATCAACGTTGTGCCAGACCAACTATAATCTATCAACGTTGTGCCAGACCAACTATAATCTATCAACGTTGTGCCAGACTAACTGTAATCTATCAACGTTGTGCCAGACTAACTGTAATCTATCAACATTGTTCGAGACTAACTGAGTTTTAAAGAACAATTCATCGACATGTGCATACATTTTGTCGTCAACAATGAACAAAGGAAAGAAAACTTAGGCTTGTCAGAAATAAGCAAGTATAAAATGATGTTGGTGAAATAATCATGAGCCAAACAGTCAGGAAAGTTCTGTTCCATCTGAATTGAGCGATTATCAGGTTGAAAATTTTGTAAATTACCTAAATTTAGTTGATTGATGTCAAAGTTGAAAGTGAAAGTACTCTAAAAAGTAACACTCCGATTATGAATCAGTAGTTAACAGTTAAAGATAAATCTAAATATACTGATTTAGAAACGAGACTTGTGGTTGTACTAAATTTTATGGCAAACCGTGTAGTGTCACGGTTGACTATGATGAAATGTTAGAATATCGACAATACATTGTCTTAGGGAGAACTAGATAATTAGATGTTGTTATCAAGTCTCAACTTATCATAGATAATCAAGCTCACAGTCGTATTTTTCACATTTGCTTGACTCTAGAGATTTAGATTAAAGCAGAAATAATGCGTATTAAGTTAAAAAATGAGTGAAATGTATTTTTAAATCAGATATAACATAAATACATTGTAAGTTAATTGATATCTGTACAGTGTCTTTGAATATTGCGACAGTTTAGATATTGTACTGAGGCATTTATGTTTCTCCAAAAATTCATGTTTCATCTGCTATATGTCTGAGGAAGTTCCATAATTCTTGGGATTTATGCCAAGCAAAACATACCAATCATGCCCAGCAGGTTGGACCTGCTTACTTTACTTTAGGAAACCTAGGAAATGATTTTGGCATATGCTCTGAAAGTTTAGCGTATTTAGGATAGTTTTTTGTTTAAGTATTGTCTAGAAGAGAATCTAAACAATGAGTGGTGCCAATAATAGATAAATATGATAAATTTAGAATGCCGCAAAATAAATAACTATCGGTTATTGCTCAGCGTTGTTAAATACTGATATAGATTTGAACATTGACAAAATATTATTTAGTACAAGTCGTATCAAAAGGAGAAGACAAAAGTTAACTTGCTGACTTTTTGTCAATTAAATATTTTCAATTTTCAAATGATGGATGAAAAAGAGACACATTGCAAGGGAGCAAACTGTAGTTAACATGGTGCATTACTATTTCACATACTATGACTATGGTGAAGAAGGGGATTTCACTTGGACAACTGGAGAACAGAAACAACACAGCTTTGTGGTATGGATTACATGTATGAGTTATGACAAGTACAGTTTTATTTTTTAAAATAAATACAGGTTGTACATGTACTTGTTTCAAGAAAAAATGAACAGTTAAACCTGATTATCTTTGGACTGAGAAAAATAACTTAAAGATATCCAAGAGTCAAGATACCAAAATTTAAATATACAAGTAATCTCTTGCTTTGTTGAGAAACTGTTTTAATAGAACTTATTTTCTTTAAGACATAAATCATGTGCTTAGAACATTGTTGTAGTTGTTATAGGGAGATGGTACTGTAAACCAACTATTATTCGCGTCATCTTTCCTCCGCGATTCGTCAGTTTGAAATCAATCCGCGAAGATTATGTTTCACGACAGAGGAAATATTCTCTATAAAAACAAAGCAAAGTGAATAGTTCGCGGCGATTAATATCCGCGACTTAAAGTAGGTCGCGAAACTCGCAGATATTCCTTGCACGCAATTAAAAGATGGTTTACGGTATTCTGTATGACAAACATTTTTTTTTTCATAACTACATGTAAAGTACATAATTATTACTTAACGGTGATGTTTTTTTTCCTGCAAACAATTGAAATATCTAACACTACTATTCAAATATATTATTGTTCAATTTTGGTTTTCGTAAACAAATTAAGTTTTCAATAATGAACTTCTTTTATTTTTTTCAAGATAACAGAATCTGTTCATAAATCCAGTACACGTAAGCATTGACACTACGTTACAGATTGTTCAAAACCAGAAGAAGCCAGTGGCATTTTATGATTGGAAAACTTCTCTTCAGAGTTTTTTCTAGACTTTTGAAAGTTTTAGCTAAATTCCATCATATCACAGAGTGGAAACTTGATATTGGAAGACAGGGATACTTTTTTGGAAGGATCAGAGAATTCTTTTAATCAGACGCTGCAAAAGATTTTGTTTGTTCAAGGTCTGTGCATAACATGAGGTTATCACTTTTATTTACTACGTTTACATGAATTACATCTGAAGACTAATCACAAAAATCATTGCCTGTTTAATATAACAGGATACCATTCAGTGAACTTCAATACAACATTGTTGTCGATAATGTATTAATGCTACGCCTTCTATTACCTGTATATGACATACCTTATCTTTTTTTTAGATTGTATGTTCATTGTATGTTTTATAATTCTATCTAAAAATACCTTGTATATTTCTTTTGACAATATGAAACATTGTACAAATGTTCACTATATGCTTTTATATCATTTGTCTGTATCATTCATGTCCTATTTATGAAATTATCACCAGTATGATAGTTAGTGTTCTTTATAAATAGCCATTAAAAGTCTTTAACTACCTTGATTCTGTTAGTGTTACCATGGCAAAATAATTTTGAAATATACTAAACTAAGAAATTATAGCAGCATTATTTGATAAGTTCTTACAAAATATAAATATAAAACAAAAGAATATCGGTACTGTATTTAGAAATGTTAAAAAAAACAAAAAAAAAAATAAGTTTGCTAAATTCTTGCAGCAAAGAAAATACGCCAAAAATGTTGACAAATTTAAATCGGCATAGTTTCCTTTAAGGTTGGATTTTTTTCAAAAATATTTTGCATCTTTGTTCTTGACATTCATACACAGCAAATAAGATTAAAAAGTGAAACTGTGAAATTTCTTCATCTACGATCATTTTGCCAGTCACAGTCACAAATACCTTTCTGTTTTAACTCTGTGAAAAAGAAATTACGAAAACATTTCCTTTATTTGATGATCTCTGGAAATGACAGATACAAATTGAAAAATATTTTGGAAAGGAACATAAAAAAGTACCTTCAGAAACATATTTTATTTCTTGTAAGTCATTTTTAGCTCTACTGGTCAGAGACCGGAAGAGCTTATGCGATAGTAAGGTGTCCGGTGTCCGTCCGTCTGTCTGTCTGTCCGTCTGTCTGTAAACAATTTTTCAAAATGCTACTCCTCCTACAGTTTTGGTCTGATTTCAATATAAATTGGCACACAAGTAGACTACACTAAGATACATAATTTAGTGCATCAGTTTTTTATTTGGATGAGCGGTGTTGCCATGGTTACTAAAAATAGAAATTTCTGTGAAATTCCTTTAAAACGCTACTACTCCTACAGTTTTGGTCTGATTTCAATATAACTTGGCACACAAGTAGACTACACTAAGATACATAATTTAGTGCATCGGTTTTTGATTTCGATGAACGGTGTTGCCATGGTTACTAAAAATAGAAATTTCTGAGAAATTCCTTTAAAACGCTACTCCTCCTACAGTTTTGGTCTGATTTCAATATGACTGTGTCTGATTTCAATATGGTTTGGCATACAAGTAGACTCTATTAAAATACATAAATTAGTGCATCGGGTTTTGATTTTGATGAACGATGTTGCCATGGTTACTAGAAATAGAAATTTCTTTGAAATTCCTCCAAACAAAACTCCTCGTACAGTTTGGTCTGATTTCAATATAACTTGGCACACAAGTAGACTACACTAAGATACATAATTCAGAGCTTTTTGATTTCGATGAACAGTGTTGCCATGGTTACTAAACATAGAAATTTCTGTGAATTTCTTTTAAAACGCCACTCCTCCTACAGTTTTTATTTGATCTCAATTGAACTTGGCACATAAGTAGACTATATTAAGATACATAATTCTATTTATTGCTGCATGTTGCAAAGTTTCAAATCCAAGTGCTACTTTTTCTTTGTTACATGTATATGTACAGACCAGTAGAGCTACAGTCTCATCAGAGACTTCTGGTTTTTATTCATAAGTTTACTTACTGAGATGACGTCATTTCTTAGTTTGACATGCAGTTTCTCTGTATTTGAGGTGTAGATCAAGCTTTAATCGTAGTTTGTAAAAATAAAAAATAAATACAAAACATGCATAGTAAGATAAGAAAGAGACATATTCTGAAATATATTAATCTACATTTTATTGTCAAACTAAATTGATAATGTGTAGACTTTAAATATAGCCGTGGGGAGCACATTCGTACAGTTACGTGCTAGAATGACAGGTCCAGCCTCATGAAAATATCAAAAGTTCAACCATATCCGCTTCACTATAAATTCTGAATTTTTAAACACGAGTACGTATTATTCCTACTATTCTGAAAAGTGCTGGGAGCTGGTTGTACATTGTTTATTTATTCCATAATCTGATATTATTCCAATGCATATTACATTTTTGTCTGGAGTTTATAAAATTTTAAACAATTCTGACAAACAGCTGATGTAAGCGATGTCACTTTGTCCAAACTCAGCAGAGACCCAATATATACAAATGCAATCACTACAATTTATATTTATTAAAACTACTGCTGTTAAAATAATATTAAAATTGTATTCATTTTCTCTGAATAAATAAAGGCGTATATTTCATGAGCGTCCTTAACCTAGCTGCGTTGGTTCTCAGGCCAGTTTTCTCAAAAATAAATGCGGGAGGAAGGCTCCCCTCTCCCTTTATATCTCATAAAAAACAGACGCGGAATTTTTATATATTTTTTTTTAATAATTTCAAAATTAGCAACTTTTAATCATCAGTGCTTCAACATTGAGTGTAGAAATCAAGAAAAATTAATTCCTGCTTCTTCTCTTGCATCATCTACATTCCGAAGATTCGTGTAATGAAACGACGGCATCCTAAAAATCAGACATGTGTTAAACTTACAGAACCAAACACTTTTAATGATGCATCTGCTCAGTTGCTTAGGTAACACAACTAATCTAAGTCTTAGACTAAGAGTGTTTCAGCACTATAAATAGCACTTATGATTTTTTTAAACATTGTCTAATTTATCAGTCTTTGGTTTACCCACACTAAATGAAATCTGCGAATCTTGCTGACGTCTAAGATCATAGATTGAGGGAATCGTCTTTGATAGCGTTATTCATCGAGTTCTACAAAGGAAAAACCTTCATACCCCCCCCCCCCACACTTTGTATCATGGTAGTTTTACAGTGATTCCCTTATGAATTTGCACTGAAATGAATGCCATCATGACTAAACTTAATCTTGACGCCTTATCCTGTTAACTCGACGGCCATATTTGCGATTCTTAACTAGGCCAATAGTCTGGATCATCTGGATGTTTGTCAAACGTTTTACTGATTTCTAAAATGCAGTCAAAATGCGGTCGGAAATTCCGGATTTTTATTTGGGGACCACACGAGCGCATGAGAGAAATTTTATTTTATGCATTTGAGAATAAAAATGGGTGATGCGCATTGTTGAACGAGATGCAGGCGGGCCTGAGAACCAAGTTATTATTTTTTTTTAGGCTTTAGTGAAATAACCGTCAGTTTTGGTCTCGATTATAGCTCACGTGAGCCGATGGCCCAGGTAAGCTTATCTGATCAATATTTATCAGTTGTCTGTCGTTCTTTTGGCTGTTGTCATTGTCGCTGTCGTAAAATTTTGACAATGCTATCTTCCCCAGAACTGCTGGGTCAATTTCAACCAATCTTGGCACAGAGCATTCTTTGGTAAAAGATTTCATATCTGTTTAATGAAGGACAACAACCTCTTACAAGGGGAGATCATTAAGTAATGGTAAAAATTGGTTGGGATTACAGGGTTTAACACTAAGGCACGTTCGACCGACCCAGTCTAGTAAATGAGTGGTCCGGTTGTGTAAAATGTTCGTGAATTAGACCGATTGGTCGTGCTGATAAAATAACTGTTAACTCCCATTTCAATCTTTCAAATAATGAAATATATGACGATAACGTACAGTATTCAGGCTCAAGAGTCCATCAAACAATACAAAATAGGAGCAGAGCAAACACGGACCTCCAAACATCAGAGGTGGGATCAGGTGCCATGGAGGAGTGGGCATCCCCTGCCGACGGGTCACACCTGCCGTGTGCTCCTTGTCACGATCGGAAAATAAGGGAAAAATCCGTCGACAATTCAGTGTGTAAATAATGGCCTAACAATTTGTATGAAAAACTTCAGTCAGCATTTGACTCAATGATAAATTGTTTTTGCTGACAAGGTCATTGTATCGACCATAGAACTTACGAAATGATGACTTTAAACGAGACAGCTGATATTCTTGTTTCATCAACTTGTTTGTCAATAATTTACCTCGTTTTAGAAATTGTACATACGTAGAGCATGCTCTTGCGTATCGAATCAACTGAGAGATATATACCCCGTATGCAGGTGATGAAGGTATATTGCTGCATAAGTAAGGGATAAATAAATAATCTAAAAACTTTTAAAGAAAATTTCTTATTTCTCTGAAGCCATTGCTGAGTGAAGAAAAAAACCCCGCAAGACACAATCGCTATTTTTAGCCACGGCTGTAATTGAGACAAGTTGCAGTAGAAAATACTGTATCAATATGGTATATATACAGCTATAGTTACGTATAGTATAGTTTAAAATTAATTTCAGGCCCGTAGAATGGGGGGAGGGAGCAAGGGAGCCCCCCTTTTTCTGAGTATAATATCATAGTAAATTTTCCTATAGATGCAGTTTGCCCCCCCCCCCCCCCAATCACACACACTTCTTGATGTTGTAATTTCAAGCACTGGCAATTTGGACAGTAAATAAGGTTTTTCTTTTCTGCTTGTCAGGTAATTTCGGGAAACTGGCTCCAACTTTTGGTCAGTTTTTTTTTTTTTTTTTTTTTTTTTTTTTTTTTTTTTTTTGCTTGCTTGTCAGATTTTTTTTTAGGAGTTGGCCCCCCACTTTTGGCTGCTATGGGCCTGAATTTATCAATATTTACGATAATTATTTTATTAAAGTTTGTTGAATGTTCTTTAAGACTAATAATACTCGAAAATTCCGATCAACCCGACTCATTTGACCTATCGAACAGTCTGTCAAAAATATTGAGACGCGCAAGACGATGTCTTTATTAAGTATGGTTTCGAAAGTTACCTCATTAAAATTCTCGATTATAAGAATTAAATTTGCACGTTTGGTCAAGGCTAGTGATTTTATGGTCAGGGCTAGTAAAAATTATCGGAAGTAGCCCGTTTGGTCTAATATTTGTAAAAGTTAATGTCGAATCTTGCCGTTTTTTTTAAAAATTAAAAGAATAACTGAAACAAGAGGCCACTGGCCTTATAGGTCACCTGAGTATCATGCAACAACTCTCCAACAATTGAATTTGTTTCATGTTTTAAACAAGAGACCATGAAATTCACAATTTTGAAAGAGGCAACATTGGTAATCATAACAATACACTTAGCATGCCTACTTTGATTACTTAATACATAAACCCAGGGGCAGATGAGAGGAACAAAGAAAACAAATGCATTACCACTATATAATCATTAGTGCCCCACCCCACAGAAACCACTGACCCTGGAGCCACATACTTCACAATTTTCGAAGAGACATCTTTGCTTATCGTAAATGGTTGATTAATACCAAAGAGTAAATTTCAAAGTATTCATTCATTTTCAGTATGTGATCCTTAGAGCTCCCTCCAAACGGTAGCCCTGACCCAGGGGCCATGAAATTATCATATTGGAAGAGGCACCCTTCCTTCATCGGCATAATACCCAGGAGCAGAAGAGAAGATTTTCAAATAATTAATGCATTTTCACAAGTATATAATCAATAGAGCCCCGCCCTAACACCAAAACCCCTGACCCAGGGGACATGAAATTCACAATTTGGAAGAGGTACCCTTCCTAATCATAACTATGTACAGGCTTCATTAGTTTAATACCTAGGAGCAGAGGAGAAGATTTTTAAATAATTAATGCATTTTACCATATTAATAATTAGAGCCCCGCCCTAACACCAGAATCCCTGACCCAGGGGCCATGAAATACATAATTTTGGAAGACTATGTACATAACTATGTACATAGTTTATCGGTTTAATAACCACGAGTAGAGGAGAAGATTTTCAAATATTTAATGCATTTTCACTATATAATCAATAGAGCCCCGCACTAACACCAGAACCACTGACCAAGGGGCCATGGAATTAACAATTTTGGAAGAGACACCCTTTCTCATCATAACTATGTATATAGTTCATTGGCTTAATACCCAGGAGCATAGGAGAATATTTTTAAGAAATAATACATTTTCACTATATATTCAACGAAGCCTCGCCCTAGCACCAGAACCCCTGACCCTGGGGCCATGAATTTCACAATTTTGGTAGAGGGCTCAATGCTTATTACAATTATGCCAACAGTTTGACGGCTTCATGTCCAGGAGTAAAGAAGAAGATTTTAAATATTGCATTAATTTTAGTGGCTTTGGCCCCATCCCTCACGCCCCAGGGGGGCATGGACCATGAAGTTCACAATTTTTGTTTCCCTTTAACCATAAATGCTATATCTCAAAATTGGCTGAAATTGGTTGAGTGGTTTCATAGAAGAAGCAGAAAATGTTCAAATGTTAGCGCACAAAGCACGACGACTGACAAAAATAGGTCACCTGAGTGACACATGTGACCTAAAAATGAAACTTCCTGACATAGTGTAAATTAAAGTTTGTTCAGATCATGACCCCATTTTTTTTATCTATTGACAGAGGACTGACATCATCCTTGTTACATAAATTGATGTCGGCACATCAGTTGTTCAGTAACAGTAACAGTTGTACATGTCTACTTTGACAAACTATATGAAGAGGACAGTCTCCATCATTATCACATGAATCGATGTCGGCACAGTTGTTCAGTAACAGTTGCACTGTGCCATCATGTCCATTTTGACAAGCTATAGAAAGAGGACTGTATCCATTCTTGTTACATAAATTAATGTCAGCACCGTTGTTCAGTATCAGTTGTACAGTTCTATCATGTCCATTTTCACCAGCTGCCCAAAGAGAACTGCATCCATCAGTTTCACATAAATTGATGTCGGCTCCGTTGTTCAGTAACAGCTGTACGGTTCTGTCATGTCCATTACGAAAAGTTATACAAAGAGGAATGACCCCATCATTACTACATAAATTAATATCGGCACCATTTGTCAGTAACAGTTGAACAGTTTTATCCTGTCCATTATGACAAGCTAGATAAAGAGGACCGCATCCATTATTTACACATAAATTGATGTCGGCTCCGTTGTTCAGTAACAGCTGTACCGTGGTATTATGTCCCTTTTGACAAGCTATATAAAGAGGACTGCATCCATCATTTTCACATAAATTGTTCTGGCATCGTTGGTAAGTAACAGTTGAACCGTTTTATCATATCAATTTTGACAAGTTATAAAAAGAGGACTGCATCCATTCTGCTTACATAAATTGATGTTGGTACCGTTGTTTAGTTATAGTTGTACCGTGCTATTATGTCCCTTTTGACAAGCTATATAAAGAGGACTGCATCCATCATTTTCACATAAATTGATGTCGGCATCGTTGTTCAGTAACAGCTGTAGGGTTCTGTCATGCCCATTATGACAAGCTATACAAAGAGGACTGACCCCATCATTACTACATAAATTGATATCGGCACCATTTGTTAGTAATAGCTGAACAGTTCTATCATGTCCATTTTGACAAGCTAGATAAAGAGGATTGACTCTATTCTTGTTACATAAATTAATGTCAGCACCATTGTTCCATATCAGTTGTACCTTAATCTCATGTCCATTTTCACAAGCTATATAAAGAGGACTGACTCCATCATAACTACATAAATTGATGTAGGCACCGTTGTCCAGTAACAGTTGTACCGTGCTATCATGTCCATTTTGACAAGCTATCCAAAGAGAACTGCATCCATCATTTTCACATAAATCGATGTCGGCATCGTTAGTCAGTAACAGTTGAACAGTTTTATCATGTCCATTTTAATAGATAATAAAATAAGAAGACTGACTCCATTCTTGTTACATAAATTAATGTCAGCACCGTTGTTTAGTAACAGTTGTGCCGTGATATCATGTCCATTTTGACAAGCCATAAAAAGTGGACTGACTCCATCATTTTCACATAAAATTGATGTCGGCTCCGTTGTTCAGTTATAGCTGTACTGTTCTTTCATGTCCATTATGACAAGCTATACAAACAGGACTGACCCCATCATTACTACATAAATTAATATCGGCACCGTTGGTCAGTAACAGTTGAAGAGTTTTATCATGTCCATTTTGACTAGCTATATAAAGAGGACTGACTCCATCATTACTATATAAATTGATGTCAGCACCGTTGTTCAGTAAAAGCTGTACCGTGCCATCATGTTCATTTTGACAAGCTATATAAAGAGGACTGACTCCATCATTTTCACATAAATTGATGTAGGCACCATTTGTCAGTAACAGTTGAACAGTTTTATCATGTCCATTTTGACAAGCTGTCCTAAGAGACCTGCATCCATCAGTTTCACATAAATTGATGTCGGCATCGTTAGTCAGTAACAGTTGAACAGTTTTATCATGTCCATTTTAATAGATAGTAAAATGAAAGGACTGACTTCATTCTTGTTACATAAATTAATGTCAGCACCGTTCTTTAGTAACAGTTGTGCCGTGATATCATGTCCATTTTGACAAGCTATTTAAAGAGGACTGACTCCATCATTTTCACATACATTGATGTCGGCACCGTTGGTCAATAACAGCTGTACGGTTCTGTCATGTCCATTATGACAAGCTATACAAAGAGGACTGACCCCGTCATTACTACATAAATTGATGTCGGCACCTTTGTTCAGTAACAGTTGTACCGTGATATCATGTCCCTTTTGACAAGCTATATAAAGAGGACTGCATCCATCATTTTCACATAAATTGATGTCGGCACCGTTGGTCAATAACAGCTGTACGGTTCTGTCATGTCCATTATGACAAACTATACAAAGAGGACTGACCCCGTCATTACTATATAAATTGATATCAGCACCATTTGTCAGTAACAGTTGAACAGTTTTATCATGTCCCTTTTGACAAGCTATATAAAGAGGACTGACTCCATCATTTTCACATAAATTGATGTCGGCACCGTTGTTCAGTAACAGTTGTACCGTGCTATTATGCCCATTTTGACAAGCTATATAAATAGGACTGACTCCATCATTTTCACATAAATTGATGTCGGCATCGTTGGTCAGTAACAGTTGAACAGTTTTATCATGTCTATTTTAACAAGCTATATAAAGAGGACTGCATCCATTCTTGTTACATAAATTAATGTCAGCAGCATTGTTTAGTAACAGTTGTACCGTGGTATCATGTCCATTTTGACAAGCTATATAAAGAGGACTGACTCCATCATTTTCATATAAATTGATGTCTGCACCGTTGGTCAGTTGCAGCTGAACAGTTTTATCATGTCCCTTTTGACAAGCTATCCAAAGAGAACTGCATCCATTAGTTTCACATAAATTGATGTCAGCACCGTTGGTCAGTAACAGTTGAACAGTTTTATCATGTCCATTTTGACAAGCTATATAAAGAGGACTGACTCCATTCTTGTTACGTAAATTAATGTCAGCACCGTTGTTTAGTAACAGTTGTACCGTGATATCATGTCCATTTTGGCAAGCCATAGAAAGAGGATTGACGCTATCGTTGGTACATAAATTGATGTCAGAGCCATTGTTTAATAAGCAAATAAAGGTTCCATTACGTCTTTTCCCCTTATTTGTATCCATTCCGGCTTCTTTCATATGTTCGTCGTCATTTCCAGCAGCTAATGATAATGGAAACCACCTGTCGTCAGTTGTTAGCTTGTTTACGTCAGCACCGAATCTTATCAATTCCCCAATTATTGAAAAATTATAAAATACAGAAGCAATGTGAATTGGTAAAAAATAATCCCATGTTTCGATCATTGCTAATTTTTTATATTCCTCACTGAGAAAATTTAATAGGTTTAAATCGCCATTTGCACATATAGCAGAGAATTATGGATATTCTTTCAACTTAGTTTCAGGGATTGTGTTTAAGAAAAAAGAAGAAATATCAGTATGACAAAATACGATAAGCCCGACCAAAGGACATATTTCACAGTACAAAACAAGGAAACCAAGCCTTGACAAACCAGTGCCTTCAAATGATTTTGAAAATTCCGATCTGTCTATTTCACATTTAATTCTGACAAGAAGCTTTCCGGCTGAATCAACTTTTTCCTTAAAAGATTTGATCACATTCTTTTTCCTTAAACATGGATTGAGCAGAACATCTACAAGGTGCTGTGTTTGCATGTCAATAATAAATCTGTCCACAAGATCTCCAATATATTCTTCAGGCAGGTAAACAGTGAAGGGATCTCGATCTTTCTCTTCTGTATCGTCGTCTATTCTCATCCGACGTCGCAGAAAACCACTGTCTGCGTACTGTATTGTCTCTTTTGGGCAATCGACACCAAGTACCAATGTCGATATTTCCATGATGAAATCGTGAAGGAATTGGAAAGTATGTCCGACACATTTGACCAGTGACCCTTTAAGTTGGTGGAGGGTACTGCGAATGACTGCTATATTTGTATTCACATATTCTTAAAATGTCTCTGTATTTCTGGAAAGAATTGTCCTTGCTTCTGATGGTTTCAACATTCAAGTTATTGTTAAAAACAACAATAAAATTAAGTAGCAATATTTCTCTTTATCTAATTCTTTCAAACGTTCGATGTCCTTTTTTATGATTTCAAAGGGGTGTTTAAATAAACTTATTCCTTTCTTTTTGTAAGTTGATTCATTTGAAAATAATTTACAAAGCAAGGGAAAATAAGCTTCTGATCTAATAATTTCTTTGATATTTTCCTCAGACAAATGCATATGTTGACAGTATTTATTTAGGATCTTTCTTTTCTCTTCCGCTGAAAGTTTCCATTTCTCGCTGTCAATTTCTACTATGTTTGAGTCCTCTTTGAGAATTCCTTCTAATCTCTTGTCATAAATGACACATCTCGTACATGACACTAGTAATTTAACCTTCTTTAAGCAAGTCGCTAGCGTGTTCTCATATGTTTTCCATGAATTATATGAAACGTCATCTAATGACTCCTTACCAATAGGATCATTTAGAACAAACAATATTCGATTATCTGGCGATATTTCAAGAGAACATATTTCTTTTATTTCTTTTACCTCATCGACAGGTTTGATATTCCATTCATTTTCTTCAAACTTCAGTGCGATGTGTTGGATAATTGCAGTTTTTCCGCATCCAGAATTTCCGACAACCGTTACCAGGTTTTGACTTCTATTTTTTTTCTTCTACAAAATTACATGCTGTTGTTGGGACAAAGTGTGAGTTATCTTCTCGCCAACTTTTCAAAATATCTTCAATTAGAGTTGTACCTACAAATATTGAAAAAAAAATATATAATCAAAAGATATTTTGAAAATGTTATTACTTTCATGCATTACATTCCTCTTTTTATACTATAATTGTAAACAATGTAATACACCAGGAAAATATGTCTTTAACTCTTTTCTTTATTGAAGAAAAGACTTGAGCAAATAAACCTACACGTTAAATGAGAAATTGCATTACTTTATATTTTGTCTAATAAATATGTTCTAATTTTGTTTCAAATCTTAATGAATGTGTATATAACATTTAAATTTGTCATTGATTACATGAATATAGTTTCCTTTTTCTTATTTTCTCTCAATCTATATTTAGTTATATTATCTTCATTAAAATCATGTCAGAAATAACTGTGCATTATTGGTTTATAGATACGTTATATTGATAGACATAACGAGTACACATTGTATGATGATAATTTCAGAAAACTAAACAACAAACCTCTATCACTCTGCTCATTGACTCTCTCCAGGAGTGATTCCTGTGTTAGGGCTTCGGAAGTTTGAGATGTTTGGTTCTTAATGGAATCATATCGAACTTCTACACAGGATGACATGTCTAAGAATATAATAAGATACATAGAATAATATTGATTGTAAGTTATACTGTCATGATAAAGTTTTAAAGCATTATAGCCAATAAAAATATAACAGTTTCATATTAGTAAATCAAAATTAGTTAACTAAATTTAACTAATGTAAAGGATTGATACTGAAAAAAAGTTGTAAGACTGATAGAATGACAAAACAGTAACAAAATATTTGATCTGGAAGGACTTAAAGAGGTTCGTTCCTGAGCTTTTGGGCAGATTTTTGTCTGAATTAGAGTAAGGGTTAGGAATTAAGAAAAAGAAAATGACGTTTCCTTCGAAATGTTAGCCTTTAAACTTTTGAGAAAAGCAAACATCACAAAAGATAAAAAAAAATGTTAGGCTTGAATGAAATGAACTATGAAAATACAGACACATTATATGAAGAAGCAAAGAAGTCCTTGAAGAAGTTCATGGGTGAAGGTGGACATGCACAGTGTGACAACAAGAATCTAGAAACTAGAACCAGCATTTTTAGCAGAAAATAAAGAGACGCTATTGGCTGCAGGTTATGAACAAAGAGGTGGCAACTATGGATATCGGCAAAGTGGATGCTTTTATCATAGAAGGGGTTGTGGTAAAGGTTTAGGATTTTACTCATCACGGCACAGAACTAGAAAATCTCCACATGCAAGGAAAGATGCTGATGAAAAAAAAAACTTGATATGCAGATCGTGTGGATTATTCCAAAACCCCGAAGCAAAGTGTGTAGACAGTGTGGAAAATGTACACATCACAGAGGAAGAGCCCTCAGCAGAACATGCAGTTTTGTTAAAAGGATACAATAAAATGAATTCGAAGTCAGCCAACTTTGGACAGAAGCATGAAACTGTATAGTGCTTTATAGTGCATGCAATAGCAATGTTTGTGAAAAAAAAAAAAAAAAAAAAAAAAAAAAACTTGGTTACAGAGTTACCTTGGCTCATTGAAGAAAAGTGTTCGTTGGAAAGTCCTGAGAAGTGATGGACATAGAGTGTTTAAATTTGGAGGTGGAACAAGATTAAAATTTGAAGGTAAATACGAACTACTTAGGTGTATAATTGGTACACCTATTACGGTAAACACGGATGTCGTTGACTTAGACATACCATCACTGCTCTCCAGAACTGGGGGTAAAATTGGATTTGGAGAAGGATACTGCTGTCATCATGGGACAAGATGTGAAACACAATTTAACTACATATGGGTAATATTGTATACCAGTTGACAAATTTAGAGAGTGTGCCTGTAGAAGAGGTAAACTCGGTTAAGCTTGAAGAAATAAAACCTGAAAAGTGAAAGTCATCTCTCTCGAGATTTCGTTGGCAATTTGCACCCTCCCCCCTAAAAGAGATTTGTACCTTTGTTAAAAGATGCAGGAGCATGGAAGGAAGAGTTTGAGGAAATAGGACAAAACTAAGACCTTTGTAAAGAATATGCAAAAACTCCACCAAGACCAGTAGTATCAATGCCTATGGCAAAAGAATTCAATGAGAAAATTGCGATGGACCTCAAACAGTCTTTTGATGTTACACATGACAGATATGTGGTCTAGATATACAGTTTCGGTTTTCATAAGAGACCAAGTGATGTGATTGATGTTATGTTGAAGAACTGGGTCGGAGTATATGGAGTAATGGGAGCTTTGATGACGGACAATGGAGTTGAATTTAGTTCAGACGAAATGCCAGAAATAGCATTTATTCTCAACATTCGTTTGTGCAAAGCAACAGGAATGAGCCCTTTTCAAAATGGACTTTGCAAAATTGTTCGTGCTGTAACAGATGTCGTGCTGATCAAACTTGAAGGCTAAAATAAAGTGTTGGTATTAAAACACTTTTTGCATGGGTAAATATGGCAAGACACTCATTACAAATGTGGAATGGATTTAGCAGCGATCAGTTAATATTTGGACAGAATCCAAATTAACCACAAATCATGAAAGGAAATTCGCCTGCATTAGAAGGAGCTACAAGTTCCTAGACATTGTCTAAACATTTGAACACCCTGCATGAATCAAGACGTGCCTTTATTCAGATTGAAGGAGATGAAAGAAAACGAAGAGCTCTGCGTACAAAAGTAAGGACAGCAGAAGAAACATATGACAATAGTGATTTGTTGTTTTATAAAAGAGAGGTTCAAGAGCGCTGGTTAGGACCTTGAAAAGTTGTATT
Organism: Saccostrea echinata; assembly: GCF_033153115.1. Lineage (NCBI taxonomy): Eukaryota > Metazoa > Mollusca > Bivalvia > Ostreida > Ostreidae > Saccostrea > Saccostrea echinata. The sequence continues at coordinate 12,139,208 of NW_026889795.1, read as the reverse complement.
TCAAGACAGAAAAGTTGTGTTTGTGAGGAAAGGGAGTGTCTTTGTGAGAATATCCGCTAACAGACTGTGCAAAATTAAACATGATCAATCAGAAATAAAACTGAATGAAGATAGTATTGAGCAGCTTAAATAAGGATGCAAACAGTCACAAATGGACCTTGCTGTGCTCACTGAAGAAAATGGAAAAATTCTAATGGAGATAGTATGCTGTCATCTTGATGATTTTTTAAACGCTGGAGAAAGGGAATTTGAGAACTTGTTGTGTAAACTAATACATAGATTTCTAGTTGGTAAAGTTGAGGAGCAAGATTTTCCGTATACGCAGTACAGTTAAGGTGCCAAATGGAAATCTAGGCGAATGTTTTAGATAGAAAATACATTCTTTAGAAGGATGGGCGATTCTTTTTAGGACTTTACTATCATCGGACAAATGTAATGTGGTTGAAAACTACATGTTGAGGACGATTAAATGTCTTATTTAGACTTGTCACATGATGTGGCAGTCACGTGATTTTAGCAAATATATCTGCAGTATTGAGGTCATCTATCAATTCCAATATTGCAAGGGCATAACCAAGTTAAAAATCTATATTTATTTATTGTGTGTTGTTTTACGTCCCATTCGAGAATTTTTTACTCATATAGAGAAGTTACCATATACCGGTGAAGGGCTTCAAATTTTGACCTTTACTCGGCACTCAGGGCCATTGAGCAGTGAGGTATCATGATCGTGCCAATGCCTGCCGTGACACGGTGCCTCGTTTTTTAAGGTCTCATCCGAAGGACCCGCAACTTTCACTTCAAAGTGCCGAGCGCACGGCGAAGGAACAGTTGCTACCTATTTTTTTATCGACTTAGGTCTGTCGCGGCCGAGATTCGAACTCACGACCTTCCGATCACGGAGCAAGCGCTCTACCGACCGTGCTACCGTGAACGGTGTTAGTTAAAAATCTAAGTTTAATTTATAATTATTTTCAATACCCTTCTGTGAATCTGCATACAAATATACAGCAGTATCGCTTTTCTAGGGAATGTACGGGAAATATGTGAGTAAAATCATAAAACAGACATCGCTTCCAAGTTAATGGCATTTTTTATGTCTGAAAATAATATTGAATTACAAAATACATTTTTCATTTTATAAAATATAACTTGATCCGCCTCTTACTGCATACAAACTGCATCAAATTTTCCGATATGATGTCACATTGACAAGTGCATTGCTATCAGTGAATTGTTAATATATTGCTGTTAGGGATTTGACCAACGACAAAAATACATGCAATAGTAAGCATTGATGTAGTTTAAAGCTATCCAACAGTTTAAAATAGCAAATCATTTCATTTTGTGGTAATTTGAAGACCTTGTATTTTTGTGTGATGTCATAGTAAGCATTTCCCGTATAAATTAAGCCCCGCCTCCTCATTGTAGCCTTAACTGTGCTGCGTACATGTATTGGATTCCACATAAATTAGAATAAAAATGGAATTATTGTAGATCACTCAATGTTTAAAGAGAAGTACGATCACCAGCACGTTGATAAAAAATTCGATTCAGAAACATGAATAACTTACTACAGAAAAACAAGCTTTATACCGTAAATTAATTGGACATCTCAAGGTACAAGGCCAGTTTTAGCATATGAGATGGTGGATCTAAGTACCAAATTAAAACTGCAACAGTTACATACATGCTGAGAGCAATAAAAGTTATCGGAAAATTGAAAGACATCAGACCGACTCAGCTTTTCCCTCCACTATATGGGACAGCTAAAAAGGACTGCGAGATTGTTGTCCTTTTATCGGATGCAGCGCTGGCAAATATATACGAGGGAAAGGAAATTACTGGAGGATAACAAAATAAAAAAAAAAGCTGTTCCTTCAATAATTGTTTCAGAAGCCTAAAGTTCGCAGGAGGGCCTAGAGTATGCGTTGTACTACAGGAAACTACTAGTGGAGATGTATAAATTGGAAGTAGATATAATACCAATCACTGCATTTATGGACAACAAGAGTGTTTGTGAGGCATCACTTTCTACAAAAATGGTGGATGACAAACACCTTAGAATTGACATAGATGTAATAAGTGAAATAAAGAATAACAATAATGTACAGGTGAAATGGTGTCCAGGAAAATGCAGCTAGCCAATTGTATGACCAAGCGTGGAGCAAATGGTATGGAGCTTAAAATTCTCCAGACAGGGAAGATGCTAGAAGAATTTGTGTGAACTTTTTTGATAGACATTGTATGAAATATATGAAGATAACGAACAGTATTCAGGCTCAAAAGTCCATCAAACAATACAAAATAGGAGCAGAGCAAACACGGACCTCCAAACATCAGAGGTGGGATCAGGTGCCATGGAGGAGTGAGCATCCCCTGCCAACCGGGCCACCCTCCGTGTGCTTTTTGTCATGATCGGGAAATAACGAAAAAATCCGTCGACAATTCAGTGTGTAAATAATGGCCTAACAATTCTCAAATACATCTCTATGCTAGGGGGGCAGAATAGATCCCTGGTGAACAGAGGGTAGTCTAACCCAATGAGGGTCATTATTGTCAATATAAATACATGTAAATATTAAGTATACTGATTTTCATTGACCATGTTGATATGTTAAATCTCTTTATAAACAACTCCATCAAATATCCTCGAAAAAAGAAATTAAAGTAAATGTTAATATGTTCTAGAACATACATCAAGAGAGATAACTCTGAGTGTAGAACTCTTCTGTGATTAGAAAAAGTATTGGTTGATGTGTCTGAGTAAAGTATGTGTGTGAAAAGAGTGTGTTCACTGTTGTGATTGGTTGGTTATCCCTTGAAAATATTGATTAAGACATAACATGCCAATTTTTCATTTTGACAAATAAAAATATAAAATAAGAAAAAATATACTTTGTTTTAGAGTTTCAATTGTATATTGTATGATGTTGGTAAGTGATCAGAAGGGCGTTATAGGATTTTATCATGTGATCAGCTTTATTTCATATCCCAGTGAATCTCTAAAAATGATATTATTTCTTGAATTTTTTTCTCTCAGAAATTGTGATATATTTATACAATACCCCCCCCCCCGAAAAAAAATCTCAATCTATGATACTGTAAATCATCATTGTTTGTGGGGGACCAAAGTTCGTGGGTTTCGTGGGTCACCCTAATCCAAGTATTACATCCCATACATTCATTGAACTGTCTCAATAAACCAGTTACCTACGAAATTACGTCCAAACGAACAAAATTTTGCTTACCCATGAAGATTAACCCCATCGAATTAAAATGTTACCACAGTAGATATCTCTATACATCTGATCAATTGATCGACATACAACTGTACGTTGTTTTGTTTTGGATTTTTGAAGTCGTTGTCAAACCCTTTTCACTTAGCTGTTAAAAGTTCTGAAGTTTTCTAAAATTGTCCATTTTTGTCCCTATTTCTATTTTTTAGTAACGGAATTTTTTTTTCATAAAAGAGGCTGTTTTCATATCGGTTTTTAAATATCTTTTCTTCTCATCAATTTGGAATACAATTTTTCGAATACAATTTTTAATCAAAAAATGTAATCTTGTCAAATATAAGTATACATCATCTGCTTCATGGGTGTCTGTGTTTCGAATTCTACGACTAACCTCCTTCACTTCGGTCTTCATTTTCTTTCTCCGGTAATAAAGCATCCGTTTCTAAATATTGACTCTGCAGTAAATTCATCCTTATTCCTACAGAAGGCATCTTATCTATTAATAAAATACATTAAATGCTATTTGTTTTCTTTTGAATATTTTTAGATTTAAAATTTCAAAAATGTAACTAATCGATGTTTTTCAAAATTTTGTGTCTTTTAAATCCGTCTCCACATTTTCCCCATTCTATATAAAGGACATTGTCTTTACAGGGATTTAAAAAGAATTAGAAAAATTTACCTCCAGTTTGCTTTTCATTGGAATTACGAGAACGTTTTCGTTTCCAAACAAAACATAAACAGAGCACTATAACGACAAGTACAGCTATTACCACGGGTATCGCTATCCAGTTTTTTCTACCAGAAATATCCCCCAGACTGGTAGAAGTGTTCCATAATAGCGTGACATTGATTGTAGGAGAAACAGTCGTGACATCCAGGTCACTACAAATTTTTTTTTTTTTTTTTTTTTTTTTTTTTTTTTTTTTTTTTTGGAAGCAAGGTAACCTTTGTGTGCAACATTGTGTTTAATGTATAGGAAGGAATTATATGATTTACAATAAATTCATATTTTATTGTAGAATTACCTGCTTACACTAGGTCAGGTAGGGTCAGCTAGATAACATCTTTTTTGTTTGTTGATTTTTGTGCAAGCTGGAACTAGAGATACAAAACTCAGCTAATATATTATTAATATCAGTCTTGCATTTTTCATTTATTTAACAGACAGATAAACCTTTTTTTCTTTACAAAAAAAAAAATCACATAAACGCTTAAAATCAACAAAAATCAGAGATTTAAAAAAAAAATGAAATATACTTATTTGATAATTTCATTTAAATGATAAATTACACTTGAAATTTTACCAAAAAATATCATATGCATGCTAGAATTACCAGTAATTTACAAATGAATGTTGTGCAATCCAAAACATATTTATTCATTTTGTTTGTTTGTTTTGTTTTGTTTTTTTTTTTTTTTTTTTGTTTTTTTTGTTTTTTTGTTTTTTTTTGGTTTTTTTTTGAGGTGGGGGGGGGGTTGTTTTGTTTTTGGGTTTAGGGGTGGGGTGGGGGGATGAAGATAGTTTTTGCAGTTTAAGCGTAACAGATAAAAGGGAATTCAATAGATTATGACAAGATCAAATTCTATAAATTGGAATACATTTTTTTGTACGAAAAAATAAGTCCAATCAAAAGATAAAAAAGAAATACTTATTTTTTTCACTATATATAACGAAACTTTTGGATGAAAGAAATATACTATCTACATGTGGTTTATTTTCCTTATAAAAACTTTTTTTGACTTAACAATATGCATTCATTTTCAATCATTAATACAGAATAGAAGTTTTTCGAAACGATTTTTTTATTAGTCGCATACGTTAAGATCACCTTGTTTGGTTTTATTTTTCTGTCCGTCTGTTCAAAAGGAAGCAGACTTTAAAAAGAGAGTTTAGGCTTTTCAATTGACCAATGCCAAGGTATCAAAACCTTTTTTTAAAAGTCTTAGGTTGAAAAACTGATTACAAGTGAATGATTTTATAAATGAAAATATATGTTGATTTATGTTAAGCAGTACATCTAAAAACTAGCAAATTGTAATGTTTCTTGAATAGACATGAACAATTTCAAAAAAAAAATAATAATAATCATTTATTTCACTTTTCCAAGTTTAAAGAGGTAAAAAAATATAAAACGAATTTTTCAGAGGATATTAGTATATTTAATACTGTGTTCAAAGTAGGTACTGATTACATTTGTTTGTTTAACATCCCTTTTGAGAGTTTTTCACTTAAGCTTGTCGGTGGAGGACTGCGAATTTTAGACCTATGCTTTGCACTTAGTGCCATTGAGTACTGAGGGATCTTTTAATGCCAGCACCTGCTGCGACAAGGGAAGAATGATCTATGGTTTATATGCTCTCATCCGAAAGATCCGAATCCACGTCCAGCAGTGAGATTACAGTTGGCGACGTTAGTATCAAGACCTTACTCCGCAACGCTCTAACCTCTTTGCCACGTAGGCTACTGTTATGATTACGTAATCAATAGTGAAAATCATTCAAATGGTACGTCTGAATATGGCAGAGAAAAAACGTAAACCGAGCTGGACAATGGAAGAATGTTTGCATCTCAGGCGCTTATTCATTGATAATAAAAACATTTTGAGGGCTAAATTCGGCACCGGAGTGACCACTCGAAAGAAAAGGGAAATTTGGAAATCCATTACTGATAAAATTAATGCTGCCAACCCTTCAACAGTCCGAACCGTTGAAGAAGTTGAAAAGAAGTGTCATAACCTTCATATGAAGGGAAGGAGAGAACTACCTGATTTCATCAGAAGTTTGTAGAAAACAGGATCGTGAAATGTTGAACGTTATTTATGTCAGGTATGTTGTTTACTGTACCTAAAATACGAGTGATATATGGGCGATAACTCTATTGAGGCATAAAATAAATTCTTACAGTAACCGCGAGATTCTAAATTTGATATTTTAAGAGATTCATATTGTGTTTAAGAAATGATTTTATCAACCACCAAAGTTAGACTGTCCAATAAGCCTTTATGGATCGTTTTAATTCGACTGATATATAATACGAAACGAGGGTATAAAATAATAAAGGTAGTTCCGAAAAGTAGGTCAAATTTCAGTATATCTCGGAAACTTTACGGAATTTCGGAAGACCTTTAGTAATAATGTAGATTGTTTATATGTGAAATGTGAATATATATATGAATAGAAGATAATTATAATTCTAAATCATTTGATTGATTTATGAGTGTATTACTGGCCAGTGAAGGTACCCAATGCGAGAATATGCATACCTTTATTCCCCCCCCCCCCTTCCCACAGGCCAACCAAGTTTTTTCAGTATAAAGTGACAGTGACCAATACATATACAGAGTACTTTATGCTTTACATACCGCGAAGACATTGTTTTGTCACAAACTGCCAGAGATTCTAAATAAGTGCCCAAATTCCAAATTATGAATTTTTCAGTAAACAGAAAAAAAATGTTTATACATTATCGGAACAATCAACTTACAAAATAGGCTTACGTGCCATAAAATTAAATTATTATATCAAAATCCAACTACATGTAGGAAATTTTTCAGCTTCATGCATTTATGCACATAATGCATAACAAAATGTGTGATGTTATAACATTCAACAAAAAGAGGGGGGGGGGGGATCAAGAGAATAGAATGAGGTTGGACTAAATTCCTTCATTCCTGGAAAAGGAATTAGTTGCAGCCTATAACAAATTAACAAGTCATGATGAAAATATTTTTAAAAATGATACAATTGCATCTATGATATCTCTTTGATAAAATATTTCACTTTTTAAATTATGGATTTTTTCTTCTTTTTTTAAAATACCCCCCCCCCAAATAAATAAAAAATAAAATGAGTAAATTTACACAGGTGGGGGACCAGCAGAGAAACCTTTAAGTGCATTGTCACAAGCTGTTCAAGAGGTAATTGGAGAGGAAAATGTTTCCATCTGTGGAATACATGGGGCTTTTGATTTCTCTTAGATGACGTTTAACACTTTCAACAGTGGTGTGGAAGACATCCCATCTGATTCTCTGCGAGAATAAAGCTTTCTTAAAGAGTCTGTCAACTATATTACTGTTTTTTCTCGGTGTCGCCTGTTCATAACTGTTTTTAATAGTAAAAGGGATCATTTGGAGGTAATTCTAAAAAAGAAATTAAACAGTCGAGTGCTGAAGGATTTTCAGCTTGATCCACAACTCCCAACATACACGAGTCACACTATTATCCACAAAGACGTGTCACTGGGTACCTCGGACTTCCAAATGCCACCAACTTCTCTAAGAGAAACAACTACAGTTAAATGTAAATTAGCCAGAGAGAAACTTCAACTTGAAATTGAAAACCTCCGTCCGAGAAATGCCCTTCTGAGACAACAATTGAAAGATTTCAATAAAAAAGACTTATAAAAAATATTTCAATTTTCAGCATCATCATCATCACTGTCCTCATCAAAATCATCGTCACTTTCTCCATCCTCATCAATGATTGGCGTGTTGAGCAATTTTGCTGAATTATGAAGTACGGCTCAAGCCATTATAATCCTGCAACCCCTCTCTGGACACATCCTTATCTTTGAATGTATAGTACGTGGAAACGTCTTTTTCATTGTCCTATGGCTCTCTCCACAATGCATCTTGTCACCTTGTGTGAACTATGAATGAAAAATAAATCATGGATTAATGAAGCATGAAATAAGGAAAATAATGGGAAGGGGTGGGGGGGGGGGTTCAAGTTCTAACTGGAAAATGCATATTATCAAATTTTTAAATCAATAATTTTCTACGAAAATAATGTTTTCACATTTCAGTGTACTTTTTAGTTAATTAATTTTGTTGAATTCAATTATTCCTGAGTAAAAAGTAAAATTCAATATTGTCAGGGCCGTAGGAAACAATTTCAGGTTATCAGCGTAAATTAAATTTGAACATATATCAGTATCGTATATACTATCCCTTTCCTCATCGTCAGAACCACTCAATATTGCATATGTGCTTACTTTGTGGACATATGCAAGATTGACCATGGGTTTCCAAGAAAATTTTTTTATGGTCTCGGGTTTTTAACACGGCTTTACAACTTTGATAAAATGCGACTACGTCCAGTATATGGCAATGTGCATCTACGACAATTTGCACTTTAATGCTATGGCAGTTTTGCGATTTACGAATTCTTCCTCATTAACTGTAGGACGTAGTATCCTAACATGGGTCCCGTCTATAGCGCCAAGCACTCCTGGAAAATTGGCAATTGCGTGCAAGTCTGCTTGAATTGTCTGAGAGTCAGTGGAAAATTTCATGTACCTTCGTCTGATATGCAGTCGAGTTAAGACTGTAGAAACCCTCTGTATTATTCTGAACACAGTTAATTGGTGAATTCCAAAATCATCCCCGTTACATAACTGCATTTTTCCTGTTGCGAAATAGCTAAGAGCTATCATGACTTGTAAATTAGTTGGTATGCTACAATTTCGACTTGTTGCTGGTGAAACGAAATCGACAATCAGCGTCCCGATATGTTCAATCCATGCATTGTCTATCAACACGATAGCGTGTGATAAGCCCTTATCTATTATATTCTGTAAAGGGATCTAATCTCTGCTTAAAAACACGTCTGGCAGCCATTTTGCTATTGTATGCAAAATGCTAAAAACATTAAGAAAGGTGGGGTGTTGCTTAACTTTAAGCATATTCTAAGTAAGAATAAGAAGCATCATGCAATCCACTTACAACGCCACAACGTCACTCTACTTAGCGTAAATCGGCACTTAAGAATATGCTTAGCAGAATAAGAATGTTTAAAAAAAACTTACATTCCAGCATCAGTTTGGATTGGTAGTGCTTGCTGGGACAGCCTTCAGTAAAATGTAGACACGATCTGTTGTTTAAATATCCAGATTGTAGAACCATACAATTTCCTGTCGATTAAAATGTTAATGATGCATTCTACATAGAAGTTACAAAAAAGGTATTAAACTTTGTTTAAAGGCATAAATTATTTAATTTGTTTAAATTGAACCCTCGTTAGGCTTTAATATAATTGCTCTTTTTAAAAAAAAATGTAGGTTACATGCAGAATCCATAACAATCAAGTGCAGAAAAAACAATGGAAGAAGGACATGCATGTAATATGTTACTTAATATATGAAAATATACATGAATTGTTGTTTTAAAATAAGATGATCATTAAATAGCATTAATTTTATCAGCATGGTCAGAATAAACATACAACATTTTATTTTACTATTTTCAATCAAAAAGCTGGTGTGGTAACACAATTCCACAAGCTGAGATAAGTCCGACGATGGAAGACAATGATATGTGTTTTCAAACTTGTCAATTCCAGAACAGTTCAATCTTTTGGAGGCATAGACAATTTCAGAAATGTTCCCCGGACAACTGTTAACTGGAAAAACAGTTCCTCTAGATTGTGCTGTGGGCATCTGTAAAGATTCAATAATGCTATACAGATAGTATTTTGCATTATATTTTATGCATTATATTTTACATCATGCATTATATACACCAGAACACAGTATTGTAAAGGCTGCATAAAGAGACCAAGGCCTAATCTATAGGGAAATGTTTACTGTGACATCACAAAAACTAGTAACTCTTAACTATAACAGAAAATAAAATAATTTGGGATTTTCAAATGTAGAGTTATAAACTATAGCATTTATTTTATTCTTAGTTAAGTCTAACAAACAAAAAGTTTTAACAAGTCATTGATCGCAAAGGCCATGTCGACATGACGTAATCATGGTACAATTTGAGGTATTTTATGTGCAGAGTTATACGGATCAAGTGATTTTCTCAGAGTTAAAAATGCATTCTTTTATTAAGCAAAATTTTATATACAAATGTTAGAGCAATAATACAAATGTAAAACTTTTGTTCAGAGCTGTTATTCAATCGTTATCGAGAGGTTATAATTAGGTTTAGCGTTAGGGTAAAACCTTACCCTAAACCCTGAATAAGTTTTACTGTATTTTCCTTTAATATCGAGAGATTTTATCGATGGAATTCCTTTGATATCGAGTTGCTTCACTAAATCGCCTTTTCGCAAGGGCATACACAAAATAGAGGGTGACCATTTTTTGAGTACATGCATAAAAGAAATAATCCTTAACTGAAAAAGTACTGATTCTTCTCTTAAATCGAGAGTTTCACTTAATAAATACATATAGAACATGGTAAAGGTAATACATATTTCAACTGGAACACAATTACTTAAAATATGCTTAGCAACACATGGAAGAATGAAATCTATCAATTTCAAACAACTTCCGGTTTTTTATATTCACTTCTGGTATGACCGGAAGTATTCAAAATGACTTTTAATCCTCACTGAGTGTGGGGGATTCATCCCTCAAAGTTTCGAGGAAAAATGAGCATTTTCTCGTCTACTTCCGGTTTGGAAGAAATAACATTCGGTGGAAATAATATGACTTGAAACAGTTTATTTGCCTCGATTATCTCTATTATAAACATTTAAAAAAATAAAAAATAAAAATTTGCATTTTTAAAAACTACTTCCGGTGGACAACGGATGTCACGGCAACCAAAACTAAACAAGAAATTCAAATCTACGAGTCACAATCTATCATTCCTGAAAGTTTCAAGACTCAATCTCAAAGCGTTTTTGAGAACTCTGGCGGACAAAATGCAACTTAAAAAAAAAGAAAATTGAACGTATCTCGCGACCGGAAGAGACGACAGCAGAATAATAAAAAACGGTCTAAGTTCAGAGAGTTTGCCATCATTGCTGAAAGTTTCATGGAAATCTATCGGGGCGTTCTTGAGAAATCGCCTGCACAAATTCGGTAAGAAAAAAAATAATAATAGTGGAAAAGAAGCAATAGAATCAGTAGAAGGTCTTCGGTTGGAAACGGAATACCTTAATTAAATTAAATAAAAAGAATGAAAACCAGTCTTTGTTGATGACCCTTACCTAAAAAAAAAATGATTGATATTTTCCAGAAACAAATATTTAAAATTAAAAATCTCTGTCAACAGCAGAAAAAATATTTTTAAAGGACTTTTTTTCTGGCATGTACGACCAACATTGTGAATCAAAAAGTATTTAATTTGAACCAATAAATGATTTGCACATTTTTAAAAGATAATGAAATTAAAGTCAATAAAAACATTTTCATACATAAATATAGCTTAAATGTTTCACAAGTTCCATTTTATTCAAAAAAGCAACAAAATAGGTTTTACAGTTTTAATATTTGCTTGGTGTCTGAAAGAGAAATCAACAGGACGTCCGGGTATTTATAAACAAATATTGAATTGCCCTGCAAAATCTAAACTTTCAAAGTACTGTATGTGGTTTATGCATATTTCAGCCTCAATAAACGTTATTAAAATTGAAAAAAAAGAAAAAAAAAGAAGAAAAAAAAAACTTGGAATGTGCTAAATTGTATGTATTGCATGAAAAATCCTAATTAACAGGAGAAAAAAATATTGTTTCGAAGTAGGTTATTTGCAGTTTCTTTTTTATAACGTCACAAGCTATTTGGAGTTTCCGTTATTTTTCAGAAAGAGGACCGGTCGGCAGGGGATGCTCACTCCTCCATGGCACCTGATCCCAAATCTGATGTTTTGGAGGTCCGTGTTTGCTCTGCACCTATTTTGTAATGTTTAATGGACTGTTGAGCTTGAATACTGTTCGTTATCTCCATATATTTCATTTGTTCAATTTTTCCTGTATAGTTCATATAGCGCAAACCTGCTCAATAACAATATTCACATATTTCATAGATATTATCAGTCTACATATTAAATCAAAACATTGAGTTGGAGCGGTGAATTTTGCTCAAAATATCTATGCAATATGCACCCTTTTCTCTATAAAACTATGGATTTATGAATCGTGAATTTAAGTCACTTTCCTGACATCATATAGAACATATATATGGCGTCATGTCTGATAGAAATATTTTAAGTTTTGAAGTCTGCAGATACCCCCCCTGGTTAAGAACAACTTGTTCAGATTTCTCTGTCAAAGTTTTATTTTTGGGACAAATATTGGTCAGAGCAGAATATAGTCCTTTCAGTCCATAATACTTTATATATCAGTTGGACTAATGGTGACAAATATTTGATACAGTTGACATTTTTTTCTTGTTGGTTAATATATTTCTGAATTCTTACATTCTTACCAATTTCTATTTACGACATTTTCTTCCAAATGCCCGATGTTCAAAGCTGGTTAAAAAATAAAATAAAGCAAAGCATATAATCTAATACAATCTAATTTTCAAGTATAATTTGAGAGAACTGTTTATAAAGATACATGATTTGTGACAGTATGGAATTTGTATTCCAATAACTGCAGGAGCAGACTCATTTGTTGCTTTTAAAGACTGACTGCAAGCGAGTATCTAGCATTGTATGACTAAAAGCTATCTCTGTGCATCACAGTGCATTCTGGATTTGAATATCAAAGAACTAGAGACAGCTTATTTACAGTACCGTTCAAAGAAAGGTAGAAAAGAAAATATACTGAGTAATGTAATTTTATTAATTTAAAAAAATACGTGTTAAACTTGAAATATTCCAAAACAAATTAAATTTCACAAATTGTTATAGCTCTAGAAAATGTCCTGTTTTTTTTTTTTTTTTTTTTTTTTTTTTTTTTTTTAGAAATGATGCCCCAAGTCCATCAATTATATGAAAACTGTTAAAACATATTTTTCAAAGAATGATACATTTAAAAAGTGATCATGTCCCCTCCCGTATGCGTAGTAGCATCAAAAAAGTGTCACAGTTGGAAGAGGACAGTGGATTTTCAGATGCCTTGCCACACAAAGCAGGCATGCCTCTTTGTAGTAAGCATTCTTATAATAACATTGTAAAAAGTGAATATAACGAACAGTGTTGTGTATCATAAATCTAATCGTAAACAGGGCAATATTACAGACCCGTTAAAACACCAGAGATGGGATCAGGCCCCGGGGCCATAAAACTTAGATGAGCCCACTTCTGATCTCAGTCTCACTTTTCTACTATTTATTCCTTTGGTAAAAGTGAGACTGAGATCAAAAGTGAGCTCGTCTAAGTTTTATGGCCCCGGAGCCTGGTTATCAGAGAAGTTATCATCATCTGTCGACCGAAATACAATATGTCAATTTTTCTGTCTTAGATAACCATCTTAACAAAAAATGAAGAAAAAAAATCTTATAATAAAGAAAATATATACATTGAGTTGGTTCTGAGCAACAACGGATAGTAAGATAGAAATGATAACAAGAAATACAATATGCCAAAAACCATGCATTATTACAACAAACATTTACAGAAGGATTTTTACCATCTGATTAGTGTGTGTAAGTCAGAAATCACTGAAAATATTCTGAGGTATAATTTGTAGATTCTGCTCTTACAAGTATTCACAGCTATTAGGCTACATACTAAAAAAGAACAAACAATACAAATCTGTGAACAGGGCAAAAGACACTGTCCGTGATTATGATAGTTTACAAAATGCTCTTTACAACAATAAAAGGAAAAGTTTCCATAAAATACCATTATGAGTCATTCAACAAAAGATCAAATGATGTGATAAATCAAAATACATGTTCATTATTTGTTTGGGTTTTAAAAAACGGTTCATTTAAATGTACATGTATATGTACACAACAACAAAAAAATAGAAAATAGAAAATCTTCCTAAAATATTACTAACATCTGGCCCCTCAACTTTGACAGAGAAACAATATACTTTCTTTCTTCCAATTGGTTTCAGGTAACTTGCTGCTGAAAAAAAAAAAAAAAACAGAATATTTTTGTAAAATTAATATAAAAGGTAAGTTCGTTATTCATTCCCTTATATTTACATCTCCAATAAATTTCCCATATGATTCTTTACAATATAGAAAACAGTTAATTTTATCATGAACTACCAAGAATGATAATGAATATCTCAATTGTTACGACATAATACCGTACTTGACGTCAAAACTATAGTCCAAACTGTTTTGCTTTAAAAATGACAGTTGAATGGCGTAATTTGTGGCAACTCAGCAGAAAAATAGTGTAAATATAAGAAATGAATTTAATTTTTGAAAATTCATGAGGTACATGAACTACAACGCTTTACGCCGGCATATTTATCATAAGCGCAAACGCACTTCTTGAAATATGCCGGCGTGAAGCGTTGTAGCTCATGTCCTCATGAATCTTCAAAAAATAAATTCATTTCTTCAATAAATTCGAGTAAACATTTTTTGTCAAATGTTAATTGAATATTTATGCATTGAAATAGTTATGCTTAAAAATGAGAAGCATATTATTTTCTATTTATCCTAGATTTTTCATCTATGACAAAACAATTACTTAACCTTAAAGTCATGAGAGTCAATTTACATGTACCCAGAACAGGAGGGTTACAGACAGGTCTTGTAATTTTTTGGATGGTATACTACAGAGTTTTAAGTTATTCAACACTCATTGGTAAGTTCAGAGTCTGACTACAATGGGTTTTCAATAGCTCAACAGCTCCGTCAATGAATTGAATCCCATTATTTTTACCAATACCATAAAATTTACATTTATTTTGTACTTTGCAATGTAAACAAGAGGAACTATGAGCCAGTTCAGAAAAGTATACCAATGCGTTATTATTTTCTAAAGTGCCCAATTGCAATTCCATCAAGTGACCTTTAACTTGCCCAAATGACCTTCAATAAAACTTCAATAAAATACACACCTTCATGACAAAACTAAAATATGTGTGTGTTTAAATTTTTAATGATATCCGACAATTTGTACACGTTTCTTTTTTTTTTTATTTGTACCAGTGACCTTGACGAGAAAACATTTGCTGGACGTTCGAACTTCAATGAGTTACTACATGTATTACATTAATGGTGCAGTAGTTAGTGGGTTCGTCCTAGAAATCATCCTTGCGTTGCCTGTTCGTATCAGCTGCGAGACTTGGGAGACCGGTCATTTGAATGAGACCGTCAAAAATCGAGTCTCAAGTCACAGTAGATCCCGACACGATAAAGATTCCTCACTGCTCAAAGCCTAAGCCAATCTCAGGTCTTATTTTGCAGTTTTCAATTGGCAGGTAGTGGCCTCCCAACTTATGAGAAAAACAGTTCTCGGAGGGAAGGTGAACAAACAAATTTAACAAAAGGATATTATGATAAGGACTCGATACAAATTTTACATATTTTCTTTCAAAAACTTGATTTTTTCTTGATGATCTTTGGTCGATATAATGACACAACCTTAGGTTATAAGCAATATTAAAGTATAAATTTCATTAAAGAGCTTTAAATTAGATGAAATTATACACATTTGTCTGCCTGTAACCTTTGACGTGCAGGAATGACCCTAAGAAGGCTTTTTGCTTTCTTGGTGTTAAGAATAAACGTAAATATTTCTAGCTCTTTACAGATCAGAACTGGAATTATTCATTTTAGTACAAGTGAATTTGACTTTGGTAAATGACGGCACTAAAAGTTTATCGCACACATTAAGGTCACATGAAATTGTTGTATGAGGTGTGAACTTTACATTTTTCTCCATTAGAAAGTTATGGACTGGATACAAATTTTACATAGTTTTGTGAAATAGTCCTTGAACCTTATTTCTAGATCCACACACACTCATATCATAAGCAATCCTTCTGACAATTATAAACTTTTTTTTTCATCATAAATTTTTGGACATAACAGAAATACACATACAAAACGGACAGACAGGCAATGTTTTTCCTACATATCCCTTAACTTTGTTAACAAGGGTTAAAAGAATAGTAATAAAAAAAAACAGTTTCAACACATATACCATGATGCAATAATTAACAAAATAGATAACGTGTTTATACATTTTCTTTTATGATGTTTAAGTTTTGTAGATATCTTTACTCTTTTAATAGATAAACTCTCACTATCGTCCTTATAAACCTTTCTCTTTATTCTTCACAATAACTTCAGTCCTCACAGTTTTCTCGGCAACTGTGCTGCTGCTATTTGTAAAATGCTATAGTCTGCCAAGCAGTTCTTATGAAAGAGAGGTTCAAGCTTATTACTTTGTGTGTAATATTTTAGATACCATTATACCTAAATGTCAGGATTTCTTTTGAGTAGAATATAGTAGAGTTTGAGTATATGTAGATAAAATTTGTTATGTTTAACTATATCTTAAAATATTTTAAAAATTATCTCACTAAAACGGAATTTCATTTTTTTCAAAGAAACATTAAAATTATAAAATTCATTTTCAAGACATAAAATACTTGTTGAATCGTTAGTCCGGACGCCATTATTCTGGACAATTCTCTTATTGCACGACAAACATCCAGATTAGCGGGCACACTGTACCTTCATTGATGCAGCATTAGAAGCTTTGCAGCATTAATTCTCTGTGTAAAAGATTAATATATAATCTTCCAATCAGTAGTTTTCTTAGTATCTACAACACAAATGAAACAACAAGTAAAAATTGGGGTTTTCCTTCAAACTTTTGACAAATAAAGCTGAAATCATACATCTATCAAGTTTGATTCCGAGAACAATTTTAAGCTTGGAAATAATCGAAAATGATTTTTTATGGTATTCAAAACACCAGCGTACATATGTGAGAGCTGCTAAAGTGTCATATGAAAAGGATGTCACGTTATTTTTTTTTTTAATTTTCTGACATGAAATCTGAATATTTGATTGTATATGACTGACGTATAAATATGAATGAACAATCTCGGAATTTGTTCCAAATTTTAAATGTCTCTAATTTCAGAAAATGGCAAATTATGCACTGATAAAAATATTAAAACGACGAGAAATTTATTATTCGAATAACATATTTTTGCCGATTTATTATATCCTGCTTGTCGTGTCATGGGGACAGATAGAGAGGAATTGTAAACATTTAGATAGAATAGAATTATAAATAGACAAGATATCAGATTGCACAGCGTAACAGAAAAAGTGGGAATGAAAGTGAATGTCAGAATTCACGGTGAAACAAATTGCACATATATTTGAATAGACAGTTTTTCACTGTATCACGTTTAACACTTTTAAGACATTGTTAACCAGGAAATAGCACTGTCTTATTCTTCCTACCTGTTGCAGAAGCTCTAGGTCTGATATGATATACCAAGGAGAAGGTGATATCATTAGTTCGTGTCTTTTTCCGTTTAGGATATTTTGGAAATGGATATTTGGGCACTGATGTTAAGAGGAAAGACTCTCTAACAAAAATTTTTGTTCACCTTGCCTCATATCCGTGTACCATATGGAGGGTAAATTGGCTCCGAGTGCTGCTGCTTTTTCCGTCAACATACATCGTATATAATTTCATGCATAAACGTTAATATAAAATGACCAAAAATAACATTTTGTAATATAAGACAAACAAACGACGTCAAGATATATAATATAAGATACATGAATACAAAACCTTTCATCTAAGAGTGATTTACAAGTGTGCTTCATTACATTACAATCATCGTCGTATATCTTCATGAAAAAATAACACAAATGATACATATTTTTAAACCATCATTCTTCAAATTAATCTTCAAATTCTCCTACCATTCACCCCCATAATTAAATGATCCCCTATTTCCATTATTTGTACAATCTGTTTGATCTGTATTTACAGGAATGGCTCACATTCTTATGAATTATCCGAAAGTGTATTAAAAAGAATGTTATCATGGATAAACAAATGATACTTTAACTAGATCTAGTGAGAGTCTGCAAATTTTAAAACAATGAAATGATTTATATAAATATACGTTTTGATGGACAATACATCTTTTAGTCATACTTTATTTGCTTAATTATATTTACTGCGAAAATCTTTTTTTCTTTAAGGAATATAAGACAAGCGAAAAAAGAATTAAATTTAAAATTTCAAATCGAATTTTTGTTGGCACCATTATTTAGTAAAAGATGTACCGTGCTGTCATGTCCATTTTCACATGCCATGTGGAGGGGACTGACTCCGCTCTTCGAACAGAAATTAATATCAGCGCCATTATTCAGTAAAAGTTGGACTATACAGTCATGTCCATATTTACAAGCTATCAATAGAGGACTTACTCCATCTTTGTCACAAAAATTGACAACAGCGTCGCTGTTTAATAAAAGTTGGATTGTACTCTCATATCCATATTGACAAGCTATGCACAAAGGACTGACTCCATCATTAGAACAAATATTAATTTCGGCACCTTTCTTCAATAACTTACGGATTATGCTGTTATGCCCTTTTTGACAAGCAGTATAAAGGGGATTCACACCAAACTTGTTACATGAATTGATGTCAGCGCCATTATTCAGTAAAAGTTCTACAGTACTATCATGTCCATTTTCACAGGCTATGTAAAGGGGACTGGCGCCATTTTTGTTACATGCATTGATATCTGCGCCGTGAGTCAGTAAAAGGTTTACTGTTTTCTCAT
The DNA here is from genome assembly GCF_033153115.1 of Saccostrea echinata. Taxonomy (NCBI): domain Eukaryota; kingdom Metazoa; phylum Mollusca; class Bivalvia; order Ostreida; family Ostreidae; genus Saccostrea; species Saccostrea echinata. The sequence continues at coordinate 12,120,540 of NW_026889795.1, read as the reverse complement.
GTCCATTTTGACAAGCTATGTAGAGGGGACTTTCTCTTTTTTTGTCACGTGAATTGATGCTGACGCCGTTGTCTAGTAATAGTTGTACCGTGCTTTCATGTCCATTTTCACAAGCTAAATAAAGAGGGTTAAATCCATTGTTCTTATTTAAATTGATGTCGGCCCCGTTGTCAAGTAAAAGTTGTACCATGCTGTCATCTCCATTTTTACAAGCTATCCACAGAGGGCTGACTCCATTGCTCTTACTTGAATTGATGTGCGCGCCATTGTTCAGTAGAAGTTGTGCTGTACTGTTATGACCATTTTCACATGCTATCCACAAAGGTATTCCCCCATTTTTACTAAAAGAATTTATGTCTGCGCCATTATCCAGTAAAAGTCGTATCGTTCTTTCGTGTCCCTTTTGACAAGCTATAAACAGCGGACTGAATCCATCGTTGTAACATGAGTTGATATTGGCGCCGTTATTCAGTAAAATTTGTGCTGTGCTATCATGTCCCTTTTCACATGCTATGTAGAGGGGACTGTTTCCAGCGTTATCACATGAATTTACGTCGGCGCTCTTGTTAATTAAAATTTGTACTATGCTATTCAGTCCCTTTTGACCAGCTATCCACAGAGGACTGACTCCAAAGTTGTCATATAAATTAATATCGGCGTCGTTATTAATTAAAATGTCTACCGTTTTGTTATGTCCATTTTGGCAAGCTATCCAAAGAGGACTAACTCCATTGACGTTACATGAATTAATGACAGAACCTTTATTTAATAGAAGTTGTACCGTGTTTTCATGTCCATTGTTACAAGCAATCAACAAAGGACTGCTTCCCCTTTTTGTGCATACATTGATGTTGGCACCTTTGTTCAGTAAATGCTGTATCGAGCTATTGTTGCCAATTTGGCAGGCTTTATGAAGGGGACTTACTCCATTCTCGTTACAGAAATTGAAGTCGGCTCCATTGTTTAGTAAAAGTTGTACGATGCTAGCATGTGCGTTTTGACAAGCTTTCCACAGCGGACTAACTTTTCTGTTGTCACATAAGTTAATATCGGCGCCGTTTTTCAGCAGGAGTTGTACGCTGCCTTCATGGCCATTTTGGCAAGCCATATAAAGAGGACTGACTCCATTCTCATTACAGTGATTGATTTCTGCACCTCTATTCAGAAAAAGTTTTACCGCACTGTCAAGTCCCTTTTCACAAGCTATATAGAGTGGACTGATTCCATCATTTCCACAGAGATTGATATCTGCGCCATGGTTTAATAAGCAAAGAATAGTTTTGATACTTCTCTCTTTTCCTTGCCATTGTCTTCTAGTCTTTTGTAAATGTTCTTCCCCAGCTACTGTAGCCAATTTTAAAGGAGTCCAAACATTATCAATGGTAAACATATTGACGTCAGTACCTTGTTTGACTAATTCTTCAATTTTTGAAACATCATGGGATGCAGAAGCAATGTGAATCGGATTCTCTGTGCTCTTATTGGAGCTTGCTAAATGTTCTGGAATAACAAACATTTAGTGAGTGTACTATATAATAAATTTCAATATATTCTTGGACAAAATTATAAATATGGTAGGCATGTATTATATCTATTTTTTTTTCTAGAACGCCATTTGTCCATTCAAATTTTGCAATAATTTCTGTTATAGCCCCAGATGTTATGGGGGATATATACCAAAGTTGCATTCTAGATAAATTGCAATCTCTTCTTATTAATTGCAAAATAACCATTCGGTAAGGAGTGAGGTTTTACACCTTGGACCAAAGAAACAATCTTTGAACAAATTTGGTAAAAAAAAAAATACTGTTATTCTACTATCGCACAGTCAGTTGTATGGCAGATGTATCTATTAAAAAAAACAACGACCGAGGAAGAGCTAAGGCTTCCCGATAAAAAATCATAGTACATCCCAGGCATTCACTTTTTTGAACTACAAAGATATGACATCTTAATTGAATATGACGTCAAGTCGCTGCAAACTTGAGGTGTCATGAGGGGGACAGACCTGGGGTAATGATAATGTGTAATTGTAATGCATTGTAATCATTACATTTTTTCAAAGTAATGGGATGTAATGTGTAATGGATCCATCTTTCAATTACAAGTAATTGTAATGTAATGCATTACTTTCAAAAAAATGTCAGTAATGACCATTACTTTTCAATTACATTTCAATTACATTTTATATTTTAATATCTTTTTATTTCTGAATCTTAAACAAAGCAATGCCATTGAGAGTTTTTTTTCTATTATTGATAATGTTAAAGTCTAAAAATTAAAATCCTATATCTTACCATTCTTTTTAAAAATGTTTATTCAATGGTGATTGATAGACAATATACTAAATAATTGTTTTAGTAGAAAACTTCTTGACAATTAAGACAGTTATAAATTCAATTGAAGAGAGCCAGAAAAAAAAAATTAAAAGAAATCATTAGGTTTCAAAGATAGCCACAAAACAAGTGACATTAATACATGTACTATACTATGACTACCAATAAAGATACAAACTATTTTTTCAACTTGAGATTTTTTTTCTTTTCAAAAAGTTCATTCTGGCAAAATGGACTTGGAAAGCAAGATACAAGATCAGTATGATCTACTCGAAGACACAAATGGAAACTTAGGCCAAAATGTAAATACATATATTGATATTGTCCATCATTCATTTTTGTTAGCTTTAGAGTCACCTCTAACTTCAAACCCTATATCTAGGTATCAGTAATTATCACCTTTGATTGTGTTAAATTTATATCTTCATTGATTATGCCTGCTCAGCTAATTATGAGTGCCAATTAATTAAATTATTAATACATACTCTTTTTACAATTATAGAATTCAGTATGAAATGTTTATCATTTATTAAAAAAAAAGAGGAACTAACATCAGAGACTGAACAAAACTACAACATTGAAAGTGTTCTAGCTGATCCACTTTCTTTGCCAACTATAAAATTGGTAAACTACATTAACATGATAAATGAATCCAAAATCCAAATACCACTCTGACTTATAGACCTGAAGAAAAGCATATTAACCGAGCACAAAGTGTGAGAAAGTTAATTTATGGATATAAATTGTGTGGTCATAAAATTTGTGTTTTTCTCTTATAAAATGTAATGTGTAATGTATTTCATTACTTTAACAAAGTAATTGTAATTTAATTAATTACTTTTCTGAATGAGAGTAATAGTTATGGTAATTGTAATGGTAAAAATTCCAAAGTAATTGTAATTTAATTCATTACATTTCAAAGTAATTGACCCCAGGTCTGGACGGGGAGAGTGTCAAAAACTTCAGGCCTTATTTCAGACATGTAAAGTGTTAGAGCCTTTTAGTAAAATTCGAGTGAATTGACTGTAATTTTAAGCCTGGGGATGTCTAACTTTTATTCTATATTTTAGGCGTAACGTTGTTCAATTTATTTAGAATGAAATTAAGGGTATTTAGTACTATAATGCAAAACGAGACTTGCTTCCTTCCAGGCTGTCGCAAGTCCTTATAGGAAAACTTAAAATATTTTGTGAAAATTCATAAGAGGAGAATGTTCTTTCAATAGATCGCTTCGCTTTGATATAAATTACGATGAAGAGTGGAACATATCCCCATATGTGTGGTTAAGTTAGAATTCTAAAGAAATATCTTGTAGACTAATAATATTATAGCTCGTCCTGAGCAATCTTCAGGTACATTTTCATGCAATTATTTTATTTATGTAACAAAATGTTAATATAAATTGCATTATGCACTTGTGCTCGATCGATTTATGTAGTGTATTTTCAAAATATAGCCATCAATGAGGTTCCCATTCTTAACCCTGATCAATGATACGGGTCCAATGAATTTTACAATTTTCTTAGAGAGATAAGTGTTGTTATTAGCTATTTTTAAAATGAAAACAACTGCTTCTCAGGATATAAACAGTCTCGCTAGAAGTCATTATTTCCTTTCTTTATTATTAAGTTATATGGTCAAAACAATGACCTTATCTGCAAAAGCAATCTGTTATTGGATCAAATGCGGACTGATTTCTTTCATACTAATTGTTATGCCATTATTTACGCATTGAAATGTCAACGGATATTTCCGTTTACCCGATTATGACAACACAAATGACCGTCGGCAGAGTATGCGTACTCCTCCATGGCACCTGATTCCACCTTTGATGTTTTAAGATGTCTGTATTTGCTGTGCTTCCGATTCGTATTGTTTAAAGGTACTTTGAGCTTGAATGCTGTTCGTTGTCTCCATATTTTATAATAAATATTTTGGTATACAATTAATATATTTAGGACCATTTAATTTGACAAAAATGAGTCGTTTCCACAAACTTCATGGACAACCCTCATGTGCATTAATATTCAAGCAGCACTTACGTATGGAGTTTATGTCTTCCAATTGGCTCAATATGTAAAACATGTTTTTAATACAATCAATGTTTAAACCAATGCACACTATTTACAAATAAGCCTTTGTTCCGTACTTTTGGCTAGGTCACTGTTTAAAGTAGCCGAAAATGCACTTGGGGGTGTTCGGTCTACCTTCTACCTGATAAGTACATAAGGGTCATGTGCCCGATCGACAGGGAGTGCTTTACTATAGGCACCTAATCCCAACTCTGGTGCTTCCGGAGTCTGTGTTTTTCTCTTCTTCAAGATTTGTTTACTGATTTTTTTATGATATTGATCACTGTTCGTTATCTTCTTCTTATATAATGAAGTCCTTGCTGGTATTTTTTTTTTTTTTTTTTTTTTTTTTTTTTTTTTTGTAAATTAAACATAAATTACCTTCTTCATGCGCATGTCCAGGAGTAACCTCCATTTCTTTCCAAGCCTATCTCAATTCGTCGTTTATTGCAATGCAAGTTTGACAATTTTAGAGTTGTCACCAGGTGTTTGCTCAAGCGCCTTTTTGTTGATATTCAGTAGTCTAGTTCTGTAAAAAGAAACTTGACGTTAGTTACCTTACTTTTTAGTGTCAAGTTTAACCTAAGCATTATGAAGAAGAATTTCTTAATATGTTTTTTTAGCAAATATATTAGATTTCTACCTCTTTAAAAAAAAACCCAAAGATTTGCAAGCTAGTTGAAGCAGAATTTGACTTAACATTAACAGATAACGTTTTCAAACTATAAGATTCTTGATTTTACCGATATGAACATTTTGTATATTGGTAAAAGTTTTCATTTTTTATTTCATTTATTTTTTATTTTTTTTTAATAGAAAGCATACTTTTTATGCATAGAAAACGGCAGCGGTCTTGAGCTTTTAGTCGAAGATATTTTCGGTCACCACATTTTTCTGAACCTTTGAAATAAAAACTGCGAAAAAATGTTGTAGTTTACCATACTATAGAGTATCATAGTCTAACATGACATGAAGTGGCACACGGCGGGGAATCCTCCATGGACCCTCATCCACTTTTTTTTAGTTGGAAGTCCGTGTTTGTTTTGCTCACAGTTTGTATTGTTCGGTTGGACTTTGAGCTTAATTTTATTTATGATCAGGAAAAAAACGTAAGGTTATACAAGCCCATAATTTATATTCCGTTTAAAGGGCTTTATGTCTGCCTTGTATCATATGACGCCGGAGGTGTGTTGCTGTACAAAAATGTTTAAAGAATAATTATCTATTTGTATTTTCAGACTATTTGATACACGTGCTTATATTTAAAATTAATTTGTACACAGGCAATTAATCTAAATACAAATACCCTGAAAAGTCTTAGGAATATTAATTTTAATTCAATGCCATAGCTATTTACTGATATATATATTTTTTTAAATTTTATCTGCATATATTGGACAGGTTAGCGATTCTGCAGGTAATTCAAATAAGGTATGGTGTTTAATATGCCTTCTGTCTTGTTTTGTCTTTGTTTCAAAGACCCTTCTTACTTTTGTGTCTATGCTATGTTTTTTTTTTCTTTATTTTCATTATTCAGATTTAATCTGACAAGTTTGTATTATTTCAATCGCTTCATGCATTATGAAGTATAATATTTAGAAGCACCTGTTTGTAATATGATCTACTAAATCGTCGAATTAAGGGCCATCCATCACGTGAGTCATGATTCAAGTAGTCTTATATGTTAGGGTACATCAATAAAAGTAACTATTAACCTTTTGTTCTTCAGCAGAACATTTTTTAAAGTTTAACTATACGTATTTTTATTTCTTTATATTAATCCTGCACTCAACATTTTGTCAGGTTTTATGATTGAGGCGATCTGTATGCCTGATTTTCTTTACAAACAACAACTTACAAAATAAAAATACTCACACATTCTAAGTATGTTGTCCTTGCAGAAGATATTGGGATCAAAATAACTCTGATTCCGCTGTACACAAAAACTGATATTCGTTGTAATGCGCAATACGTAAATGACTTGCTGGTGATATAGCCTTCTATGTTGACGAGCAATAGGTGTATAAAAAAGAAGCCATACATGTCCTTTTAAACTTGAAAAATAATACGTTATTTGGCTGAATTGTACACAATTGGTGTATTACACTAAATACATACTGTATTCTTTTGACTTTTAAATCTTTTAATGCTGTTGGAATGTATTTGATAATAGTGTTCTTATAACAGAATAGGAGAATTGGCACATATCACTTTGTGTTTTGAACCAACTGTTTTAAAAAAACAAAACCTTGTAGAAACCCAGAATCGTGGACTTAACCTAAATAAAACAAAATCAATTGTATATGTTTATGGACAACACAGAATTTAGGAAAACATCCCGCTGTTATCATGTCAGGCTGCCATTTCCTTATTACTAAATTCAAATACTCCAATAATATGAAAAGTTGTAAAACTCGTTATTATTATTTTGGTTATTTTTTTAACAAAACGGAAAATTTGCACACAAAGGAAATAATCTATAATTGTAGAAATTATTTTTGGAGTTAACTTAGAGTTTAACTGTGCCATGTCCTGGCAAATTTGAATTTTATAGAAAACCTCAATATTGCACGTATATTTGCTATACATAGGGCTCACGGCTGGTTTGGCCAATAGGCGGAGGATGGTTCTCGGCGCGCGCCCGACCCGCCTCTGGAATTTCAAAGAGTCCTTATTTTGGCCTGTTCACAGACTTGTATTGTTTAAATTTTTATGAGATTAACCACTGTTCGTTATGTCCACACTATTCACTAATATAACATGACTGCTACACCACTTCACCAGGCTAAGTAAAAAAAAAATCTAGTCTTCATCAAAATGCACATTGTACCTATTTTAAACTGGTACAACTTAAGTTAAGTTCTAAAAGGAATCGCCGATCCCGGTAAAGAATGTATTTTTATATAGAAGAAAAAAATATTGATATCTCCAGTGCACATCTTTACTGTACTACGCAGTAAAAAAAGTACTCATTGTTGAATTGTAAACTATTAATGCTTGAAGTCTTCATGTTCTGTAACCATTTTTATACCTAGTTTTATACTTTTTTTTCTTGATAGAAACAAACGTGATGCTCAGTTCATGTTAGAAGATAATGACATCAGCGTTATATAAAGATATTTCATCATCATAAAATAAATAGAAGGATTTTATGACTTGTTTACCGATTCTGCAAAATCTGTAACATGTAAAAACTAACTTTCCGCTTTTGTTTTCAAGCTCAATTTTAAATACAATAAAAGGATTTGTCAATATATTACATGTAGCTTGAGGTTGTAAGTGATTGAGAATAATTTTTAGTAATGACATCTCCTACAAAAAGTACGCATGTCCTCTGTGTCTATTTATTCATTCGATACCGAATAAAACTTTTTAGTGTATCTCACTCTTCATATTTCACCTTCAAAGTTGTAATTTAACCTACCTGTTAATTTTTGCAATGTCACGATTTCAAATATTATGTGTAAATTATATATGGCTTCTCAAATTCATAATGGGCGTTAGTTCATACCTGAAAGGTCCTGTACAAAGTGAAGTAGACAACAAATGTCCAAATTACAAAAATCTTATTTTTAAGAATGTGGTCGTAAATGATTTTTTAAAGACTTTCTTTCTTTTTTAATTGTAATTAGAAAACCTTTTGATAGTCTTAACAACTTGCATAAAAAAGCGATTCAAAATTCCATTCAACAATAGGTAAAGAAGTCCAATAAAACAATAGAAATAGGTGGAAGAGAAAACACTGATTCCTAAAAAAATAGTACTTCAGTGAGTCAGCATCGACTGCTCACATCCGCCGTATACTCTTTCATAAACGTGTAAAAGGGACAATTCGTATATACATGTAATTCAGTATATAAAAAATGGCATAACTATCTGTTATGAGGGACCTCAATCATCAATAAACCGAAATGTAGCTTGTATTTGCATACTCAATCATTACATTGACCACAAGATTTGCTAAATGTCCACTTTTGAGCGAGATAATTTATACCCTTACGTTACCAATTTATTGATCAGTAAAATTCCTCTTTCAGAAAGGGTCAATGTTTAGAATATTCTCTTGAAATTCAAATCAAATCTCAGCTATATTAGAGACGGCAATGGAAATGTGATCTTAATATCTTCAAGATATGTATTTTATTTAATAATCGCAGTAAATTAGGAAAAGTAGTATACTTACTAATAATGATAAGGTTTATGTCGCACGTAGTACCAGTTACATCGCATGTTTGCAATTTTCAGTGTGTATCATATGACTGGTATAAAAAAAGGTTAGGCCGATTGTAAAAAAAAAATGCTAGTGCAAAGGTTTGCAAATATTTTGTCCCTAAAAAATTATAGACATTAAATGAATTATACAATTCTTTACTCGAAGTGCTTGAGGCTATATGTAATCTGTGCTGCTTGGGAAGTACTCTTAATTTTGCCAAAAAATGCAAGTACGATGGTTGTCCCAGAAAAACGCGAAATTGTTAAATATTTCATAAAATACCTGACTAAAAAATTTTCATTTTTGGCACAATGTTGGGTAAAGAAAGTGGATGTTGGTGAGAATAAGAGTTCATCTTTTGATAAGAAACGAATAAAACCCACGTCAGAGCGTAAATATTTTAAATGTCACAAAGTTGAACATATTGCATCAGAGTGTAGTTCCAAAATAGCTTTTAACAACGTGTCACATGTTGTGGAGGACGACGGATCTTCTGAGCAAAAGGTCTTTCTTGTTAGCACAATGCCCTCAGTCTGTTCTAGAGTCCACTGCATCTTCTTTTCCAACAACTACGTCATTTTCATCTTACCAACGGAACTTAGCTTCTAGTATGCCGACATCTGAGGATATGTTAACAATGTACCAGTGACAATCTTGAGAGATACTGGCTGCAGCGGTATTGTCATAAGGAAGAGTAAATATGTTGAGAACCACGTGACTCAGATGAAGAAAAATGGTAAGGTGAGTTGGTTTGGGAAAAATGGACTTTTCTGTAGACAATATATCACTCATACTGGAGGATAAGAAATGGTGTATACCCAGTTGGTTGTCCCTGCAAAATTCGGGACCAGGAAATGAAACTAGCGCATTAATCTTTGTTAGCAGGTCATTTGAAAACGCAGCTGATATTAGGTAGAGTTACCTCGGAATTCTTCTGGCCAGGGATGCAGAGTGAAGTGCAGTGTAACTGTCAGTCATGTGACATATGTCAACGCACAGTACACAAAGATAAGGTAAAGAATGTGCCATTGGAACGAATACCACTCATAGATGAGCCCTTCCAGGGAGTTGCCGTCGATCTTCTTGGACCACTTTACCCGACCATGGACAAAGGTAACCGTTATATTTTGACTCTGGTGGATTATGCTACTCGCTATCCAGAAACTATAGCTTTACCCAACATCGAGTTTAAGAGAGTTGCAGAGACCCTTATGAACATGTTCTCTAGGATTGGTGTGCCCCGTGAGATGTTGAATGATGGGTTGAAATGGGAACACAATTTACTTCTTCCCTTATTTCAGAGGTGAGTCGACTTATTTCTCTTCGGCAATGGAAAACAACAAAATATTATCCGGGTTGTAATGGGTTAGTAGAACGTTTCAATGGAATTCTGAAACAAATGTTGAAGCGACTCTGTTCTGAGAAACCTAAAGATTGGGACAAGTACCTGAGTGCAGTTTTGTTCACCTATAGAGAAGTTTCACAGGAGAGTCTTGGATTTCTCCCGTTCGAGCTTTTATACGGCAGATCAGTTTGTGAACAAATTGCTATCTTAAAAGAGTTATGGACCAAGGATATTCCAGATCCTAACGTAAAGACTACATATCAATACGTCCTGGATCTCAAAGACAGATTTCAATCTATGGCAGAGCTAGTCAAGGAGAGTTTAGAAAAGTCGTCTACCAGGTATAAGAAAAACTATGACAAGAAAACAAGGCATAGAAATCTAAAGGTAGGAGAGAAAGCACTAGATCTATTGTCAACTGACAGCGATAAGTTATTGCATCAGTGGAAAGGGCCGTTTGTAGTGACGAAGAAGGTAAACAGAGTAGATTATCAATTGGATGTTCAAGGTAAGACGAAAACGTTCCACATAAATCTATTAGGAGGTATGTTGAGAGACCTACTTCTGATATGATTTCGATGACATGTGATGCAGGTGTACTTGGTTTGGTTAACGCATCAGTGGTTGATTGCATAGATGACGTAAACCAAGAAGGCCAGTTAGACAAGTATCCTCTATCAAAGGTTAGTGGATGTAATGTTGATATAAACCCTCCATTATCAACAGAGAACAGGGACAAAATGTTGAAATTGTTGGGTCAGTACAGTGATGATTTCAAACAAGCCTGGTCTTACAAATGTCCTTGAACACTACATAAGAACGGTAAGAACCAAACCCATTCATGTAAAAAGTCGTCAGATACCGTATTCTATGGAGGAGACGGTCAACAGGAAGGTAAGTGAAATGTTGAGTATGAACATTATTGAACCCCCTTCGATTCTCCGAATTGTTCACCCATCATTATAGTGCCCAAGAAAGATGGAACAAATAGGTTTTGTATAGATTTTCGTCTGTTAAACAATAAGACTATATTTGATTCTGAACAAATGCCTGACACTGACGAAATGTACTTGCAGGTCACAATTTTTTTTTTCAAAAATAGATCTTTCAAAAGGATATTAGCATGTAAAATTAACATATGAATCAAAACCAAAAACAGCTTTAAAAACGTGAAAAGGATTGTTCCAGTTTCGGATGATGCCCTTCGGGTTGGTAACGGCTCCCGCTATATTCTCAAGGTTTATGCGCAAGGTTTTGAATGGTATGGAGAATGTAGACATTTTCATAGACGTAATTTTGGTCTACAGAAGGTCATTAAAGCACCATTTTACTGTATTAAATCAGTTTTTCAGCGATTACGCCAAGCAGGTTTGACAGCCAAGCATAGTAAATGTTCATTGGCCTATTCAAACATAGATTGCCCTCGCTATATTGTTGGTAATGAGCAGTTGAAACCAGACAAGGTTGATGCCATACGTGAGGCACCTGTTCTGCTTACTAAAAAGCAATTAAGGTAATTCATGGGACTAATCGGTTTTTCCGTAAACTTGTACCAAATTTTGCTCAGATTGCTTCACCTCTAACTGATTTGACTGGAAAAGATTCTCATAGTAAGCTTCTTTGGGAAAAATCTCATAATTTAGCGTTCCAAACGTTGGAGAGTTACAAAGTGTCCCATTCTGAAACTTCCAAATATCAAAGATACATTCATTCTACAGACAGATGCTTCAGACATATGTCTATTAGCAATCCTCTTACAATGGGAACAAGGTCAAAAACTACCAATTACTTATGGTAGTAGGAAACTTAAAGAGAGTGAGTGCAAGTATGCAACAGTTGAGAAAGAGTGACTAGCAATAGTGTGTGGTATCAAAAACTTCAAAAACTATCTGTATAAGCAAGAGCTCTTTTAGAAACGGACCACAGTTCCCTTGTATATTTGAACAAGTCTAAGGCTACAAACCCACGATTTATGCGTGGGGCACTTAGCCTACAAACTTACAGGTTCAGAATTCAGATCATTAAGGGCCAAGAAAATGTTGTTGCTAACTACTTAAGTCGTTTGTCAATACGTCATCTTCAGAGTATTTAATCAATCAGATGTCCTTTTCGTGTATTTTAATGTGTATATAAAGTAGTATGCACTTCTCAAAAAAGGGAGGTAATTGTCACATTAAAATCATCTTATCATATTTTTGTTAATACATATTAAATTTGATGTAAATATCCCGTATGGAACCCCCATTTTTAAATAGTCATCACTGTAAACATCCTTCACTGAACCTCAATTCACTGGACCTTAAAACCCGCCTGTCCTTGCAGTTTAATTTTGGACACGGCAGTCCAAAGAGATCGACGATTTTACCCCCACTCAGATATGTTTTGTATCCAGCATTAATAGTTACACCAAGTACCGAGTATTACTTGCAGGGCTTACTTTGTATTTCTTGTGTGTAATGGTCCAGCTTTTTTGAGGTAATGTTTATATTATAATTCTATTTTAGTTATTTTCTTTACATCATTCATTTGTCCTAAAACATCCAGTCCCCCGCGTTTCTCATCAGTTTTTAGCATGTATGTTTTGTTTAATTAGATTACTATAAATAGCACTAGGTATTTGAATATTTCAAAGTATGGTGTACAAGTTCCGTAATAATAGTTTATCAGTAAAGTAACAATTCGTAATATTGCGTTTGTGTACGAGTTGTATGTGTAATTTAAACAACTTAAGCGTGTGTAATTGAATCTTATCTAAGAGGTGTACATTATTTATAATCCAATAATGAATGTAGTGTGTAGTTTTGTAAAGCCACAAGAGCCACAGGAGCTTGTAAGTAAAACTTTTGTATGCGTATGTTGGAGCAGGTTCCATCCATCCATAGTTTAAAGTCTAAATAGACACTGTGAGAGGTCTCTATATGAGTGAAAAAATCTCCAACGGCACGTAAAACAAACAATCGATCAATCCATCCATAGTTTAAAGTCTATGTAGAGACTGTGTGGAGAGGCCAACCAGTGCCTTGAGTGAGTCCGCCTGTACATAGTGATGAATAGTAGAGAGGCCACCCTTTGGCCATAGAGTTCTTCCTCTAACCTTTGGAGTGGAAGGGTGCAGGACATTAACCCATTAGTACAAGCAACAACGGATTTTGTATATTTGTACATTTATTGTAATGAAATATGCATCTGGACAAAAAGTTTTGGTTATATTTAAACTTAGTACAGTAAAAAAATTTATGATTTATGGCTGAATGGAAGACTTCTTTGTGTCTCCCCCAGTAAGTTCACCTTCGTTGAGGCATTGTAAGACTTCTTAGACACAAAAACATTTCCAAGTTCATTTTAAAAAAATAACCTCCTTTTTTTCCAATGAATTGCATAGAATCTGGCTGTTTCTGGTATATGGAAACTTTTATACGAAATTTGAGATATTTTTGGTCTTCTTTGTCAATAGAAATTAACGTACATAAACTCAACTTCCAATATTTTAAAGTCAGTTTTTTTTTTTTTGTTTTTTTTTTTTGTTTTTTTTTTTTTTGTTTTTTTTTTTTGCAAGTGCTGTCATTTCTAAAAAAATTGTTGTCAAGTAGATCAAACATGGTAATATAATTAGGACACAGAATGCGTCTTACTGATTGCAATATACATTAGATATGTCTGATCCTCACTTCTTGCAGGTCCGTTTTACTAAGGAGCCAGGAGGGGACTCCAACTTAAAAAAAAAAAAAAAAAAAAAAAAAAAAAACAAGTGTGTATTATTCAAACGATGTTCTTTCCCCACCACCACACATTCTGTTGCAGTATTCTTAGGTGGAAAGTATACTTTTTTTGTGTTTTTTGTAAATATGTTTATTGTTCAGTGTGTTTTCGTTTTCTCTCCGTTTTGTTTCATTCCATCCAAACTGGTTTCATTTTTACTTTTATCTACAGCATATCCGATGTACGAATCCATGCCACCCAAGTCTAATATTATGATTTTTGACACAAATGATTAAGGTGAATTCAAGTATTCTTAGAATGTCATGGATAAATTGTCAGCTAAAATGCTTTATGTGTAAAAATTTATATTCTTATCGTATTATATATATATATATATATATATATATATATATATATATATATATATATATATATATATATATATATATATATATATATATATATATATATATATATAATTGATTAATATTAGGTTGTATAGAGTCCAATCCTGGCCCTAGTTTTAGTTAATAAAGTAGCCTTCCTAGTAAACCTTTAAGTATAGTCCATAACAATGTTTGTAGTCTTCCGCCAAAACTGGACATTGTTACAACGGAATTAGCAACGTATGAAATTATTACTCTGAGTGAAACGCATTTCGATAATACCATAAGTAATGTAAGCATTTCAATAGAAGGGTTTCATCCACCTATTCTTAAAGATAGGAATTGACATGGTGGTGGTATTGCTATGAACATTTCGAACATGGAAAGCTAATTGGTCCGAAATGTTTTGTTAATTGATGGACTAGAAATCCCTTGGTCAGAAATACGTAATAGCAACAAAAAAAAAAATATTGTTAGCTGTCCTATGTAGACCTCCATCTTCACTGGCTAGCTATTGGGACTTATTTTGTTCAAGTTTGGACAAGGCGCTTGAATGTAATCTTCATGTATTTATATTAGGGGATTTTAATGTTACTGTTCTGTCAAATCAAAGTACTAGTTTCAAATTAATGCTACAGAAACTAAATTAAAAAAATATTTTAACTGTCCAACCAATTTTACAACGACGGAGGGTACATGTATTGATTTAATTATTACTAGTGACCCAGCTTTAGTTGATAGTATATTTGTTTCTCCCCTTTTTTGTAGCTCACATTCCCTTGTTGGATTGGGCTTTAAGTTTCATATACATTAACATTATTTTAATATACATAAACAATATGCATACAAGAGAGAAATTATTGATTATAGTAAGGCTGATTACATTAAACCTAATAATGATTTAGCAAATACAAATTGAGATTCAGAAGTCTTTAATATTAATGACATAGATGAAATGTATTCTAAATTTACAAATTTATTAACTGAATGTATAAATAAACACATTCCTAAAAAAGTAGTTACAATAAGACCAAGGGACAAAGTATTTATGAAAAGCACAATTAGAATATTGATGAGAAAGCAAAATAGAATCCAGCACAAAGCTGTAAAAACAAAAAAATCCACTTCACTGGGAAAAGTATACATATCTACGCAATAAAGTCATAGATGGAATTAGAAATTCTAGGCAGAATTATAATAAAAAACTAACAGCACAGATTAATAAAACAATACCACCTGGTAAATGGTGGAGAATCGTGAAATCATTATCCAATGAAATATGAAGATAACGAACAGTATTCAATCTCGAAAGTCCAATGAAACGATACAAATTTGAGGCAGAGCAAACACAAACCTCAAAATTTAAAGGTGGGATCAGGTGCCATGGAGGAGTGAACATCCCCTGCCGACGGTCACACCCGCCGTGTGCTCTTTGTCATGATCGGGTTATAAGGGAGAAATCCGTAGACAAACTAAATAAACACAAGCCAACACCTCCTCTTAAGGTGGAACAAACATTAAGATTGTCAAACATTATTTCATCCGATTGACAAGGCTAATGCCCTAAACAAATTCTTTACAGATATTTCCTGCATCCATAATCAACCTGATTTACCACCCCAGGGTCCAGGTCCACCTTTACATCATATGGAAATATTTACAATAACAGAAAACGAAGTATTAGATCAGTTACAAATCATTAATTATGTAAGCCATTAGGTCCTGATGGTGTTTCACCTAAAATTTTAAAACATATTGCACAAACAATCCATAAGGCTCTGACAAAATTATTTAATATATCACTTAGCAATGGAACACTTTCTAACATTTGGAAAATTACCCAGGTCACACCTGTTTATAAAAATAAAGGAAATGCAGATGATGTCAATAACTACAGACCAATATCAGTAACATCTGTTGTTTGTAATTTATTAGAAAAAATTATTGTCAAGCATCTACACAACTATATATTTGAAAATAATTTACTATATAAGTTCCAGTCTGCTTTCAAACAGGTGACTCGACCACTAATCAGTTGGTGGAAATCTATAATACTATTATATCTAATCTTGAAAAAGGGCGGGATGTAAGATTTCTGTTTTGTGACATATCTAAAGCCTTTGATAGGGTTGAAGGAATCTTATTTAAATTAAGGGAAATTGGAATATCGGATCAAATTGTAAACTGGGTAAAAATTACTAAGCGAATAGAAAACAAAGGGTGGTCCTTGATGGTTATGCATCAGCTATTGGATCAACTAGCTCAGGTGTCCCTCAAAGATCTGTTCTCGGATTTTTCTTGTTTCTATTATATATTAATGATATTTCTTCAAACTTAACAATCAATGTTCGATTATTTGCTGATGATACATCACTTTACATTATTGCTAATAATGATGTAGTAAGTGCTGCAAACTCATTGACAAATGACTTAGAGAAGTTGGATCAGTGGTCAAAACAATGGATAGTTGACTTTAACCCAAAGAAAACAGTGAACATATTTTTTCCAGAACAAATATTACCCATCCCAATGTTAAATTTGGTGTAATTGGCTTAGTGATTGAACCTTCAAACAATCACTCACATTTAGGATTAAACTTTCAGTGTGACGCCAATAGGAAATGTCACATACAAATCATAATTATATGAAAAAGCATGTAAACGTTTAAATGTTTTACGAATGTTAAAACACTCTCTTTGTCGAGATGCGTTAATGAAAATATATATGTCATTTATTAGACCAGTCTTAGAATATGGTGATGTTGTTTGGGATAATTGTTAAGAAAGGGAATCATCTTTATTAGAAGAAGTTCAAATCACAGCTGCAAGAATTATTACAGGAATGAGAGTGAATTCATCAAGAACACTTCTATATGATGAACCGGGGTGGGATACATTATCTGTCAGAAGGAAAGTGCATAAATTAATATTATCTTACAAGATAGTGTATGGGTCACACCACAATATCTCCAAGATCTCCTAAGACCTTGTATTCCACCCCATACCCCATATTAATTAAGAAATAATGATGATCTCACTTTTCTTAACCCTCAAGCTAGAACCACATCATATATGAATAGTTATTTCACATCTACAATTAAATTATGAAATAACTTACCATATCATATTAGAAATCTACCAACTATAGCTTCTTTCACAAATGCTATTAAAAAGGCTTATTACAGAACTCCCAATGAGCTTTTTAATCATGGTAATCGTAGTCAAAATATTATTCACTGTCAATTAAGAAATAATGCTAGTAGTTTAAATGCTGATTAAAAGAATTTTAGTGAGAGTTCCAAATGTGAAAAGTATCATTTTTTTCTCTGTTACGTCGAGCAAAGAAATACTCTTTTGAATTGTATATCTAGTATAGACCTGCAACATCCTCTATCTATAAATCTATTGTTATTTGGTAATAGTAATATGACTAATGCTAAAAATGCTAAATTATTTGATTGTGTTCATGAATATATTTTACAAACTAAGAAGTTTCATTGATGATATGAATTATGTATTTTTATTATTCAAATACACATTCATTGTATTTCATAAAATTTATCTCAATTTGCTGTATTTCTCACTAATTATTTTTTACCTCATTTTTCTCATAAAACCAGTAATCATTTAAAACTTTCTACCCCCACTTTTTTTTCTGCTTAATTTCCAATCAATTTTATTATATCAACCTGTAACTATTTCATGTAGTATTATGTATAATTTAAATGAGCCTTGCACCTGTGAAGAGGGCTGATATAGGCAATGCCTGCTACCCAGTCCATTTATGTTTCTACATAATAAAATATATTCAAATCAAATCAAATACTATTTTATTGCACTAACTATTTTTCAACTATTTAGAACAAAATTCAAACCCCTCCCTATTTTCAGCAAAAAATGTTTTTATTCTTGTTTGTCACTTTTACTGGCTACTCCCTCTAATGATAAACATTGTTACGGGCCTGTCATGTGTTGACCTTTCTTACACTATGATATTTGAGAAAAGAAAACAATCATTAAGTTTGTTACCAACTGTCTCCAGATATTTATCGAATTGATTATTTCATAGATGTTCTGATCCGCCTCGCCGTTTATGAGATATATCAACCAGAAATGACATGATTTTTTATAAAATTGTGAAAGTTGCAACCACCTTTTCATTTGAAAATTTGAAGTGAGAGTATATTGTATTATTGAACAAAAAAAACAGAATTGGTGTATTTTTCAAAAAAAAAAAAAAAAAAAAAAAATGATGATGAAATGTAAGTGCTTATGGCAAGTTGACAAAATTCTTCCGGCGATTAATATAGGCCTTTCTTGATTTCTTCAAAATATTGTGTAAATGAAATCTCTCCAAATTTGTGGATGTATCAAAGTAGGACACTTTTCCGCTGTTTGTTCGATACATATTGATTACTGTCCGATCCTCAGTGTTCTAAATGTTCTATGTTCTAAAGGAAAAGTTTAAAATTGTGTCACAATCTCATATTTAAGCACATAAAACATGATTATATACCTTTTGATGATATATGGTCGATAGCAATATGGTAGTGCTTGATAAAGTACGAGAGTATCCAATGCATGGGCTCACTCTAAGTAGTAACATAAGTACGCTGAGATGTGGCCTTTCTTGATTTCTTCAAACTAGAAGATTAAAACTCCCGAGATGAAAGCGAGAATTTGCCGTATTAATTGGCATTGCAAGACCATTCAAACGCAATATAATGTAACTTAAATCTCTCCAAATTTGTGGATGTATGAAATTAAATTAGGCAGTATTTTTTTTAAATAAAGCATGATAATATTTTCAGCCCACTACTTCAAGTGTTTTAAAGGCTATAGCGATAAAGTTAGGACACTTTTCCGCTGTTTGTTCGATACATGTTGATTATTGTCCGATCCACAGGGAATTCTGGTTCATTCCAAATAATTTATTTTTATTAATATGTTCCAAGTTGAAAGTTTAAAATTTTGTCACAATCTCATATTTAAGCACATAGAACATGATTAGATACCTTTTGATAATATATCCTCGGTAGCAATACGGTAGTACTTGTTAAAGTCCGAGGATATCCAATGCATGGAATTACTCACTCTAAATAGTAATATAAGTACGCTATGATATACCGAGGTCAGTCCTTAAAAAGCACCGTTCTTTTCATCTTGAACGTTTCTTAGAATATATCAAGAAAAACGGTTCTAAGGCAAAAAGACGTTTTAATTGGCTTTCTAAAATCCTTTCTAAAGAATAACCCAATTATACGCGCTAGGTAGATCTATATGAACAGATCATAAAACATTGTTAAAACTTCATGGACTCCACATTCCAATGTTCGGCATCATGGTTCCCGATTTTAAATAATCAACTCTTACCAAAAAAAAAAAAATTAGAGTAAACTATAATATTTAACAATAGTTAACTACAGTAATAACTTTGACACTATGTAAATTATAGTTAACTAGAGTGATAACTTTGACACTTTGATTCACTATAGTGATAACTATGAAAACTTTGAACTACTAAAGTGATTACTATGAAAACTTTGAACTATTAAAATGATTACTATGGAAACTTTGAACTACTAAAGTGATTACTATGGAAACTTTGAACTACTAAAGTGATTACTATGGAAACTTTGATTGAATATGGTGATAACTATGAAAACTTTTATTTACTATGGTGATATTGTGAAAACTTTTCTCTATTTTAGGGATAATTTTGACATAATAGTATTCACTTTGAAAACTTTGATTTACTCTATTTATCACTATGACACTATATTGATAACTATGAAAACTCTGATTTACTATTGTGATAACTTTGGAACTTTGATTTCCTATAACTAACTATTCTCGTTTGTTAAACATCGCAACAATTTACATATATTCTGAGATCTTTAAAGCTTTGTTAAAAAGAAATATGATGATCACAATACATTTTCAAGTAGAATAAAAAAATTGCTTCATTTTGTTACAGCCAAACTTCATTCACGGCTTCCTGAACTTACTAATAACGTTTTAATGATAATTTTCTAATCATTTTATGTATTCAAACAGAAATATTTACATTTGCCAATGTCTTTCCTTATATGACAATACCAATTAAATTGACATTCAATTCTAAATGACACGCAGTTAGTCACATGATCAGACTTTCTTGCGTAAGGAAAGCAAACCGCGCGAGACATTTGGAAAGTCTTGACTGTGACGTCATATGACGTCCTATATTTACGTTATGTTGCATTTCAATAACAAAGTCTAAATAGTGGATTTTTTCTTTATTACGTGAATAGAAATAAAAATATAAGATATAAAATATCATTTTTTAGAGTTTCATTGGGATATGACATGAAGTTGGTACGTGATCAATCTTCTATAACGCCCTTCGGGCGTTATAGGATTTGATCACGTGACCAACTTCATGTCATATCTCAATGAAACTCTAAAAATGATATCTTATTTCTTAAATAACTTTGATATTTGGTTTTTTATATAAAGCATAGGAAGAGATGCATCATTATACCATATTCACGTGGAACATAGCTTTTGCTCACTACATTATAATTATATATTATTAAATGATGGATTCTTGATTTACAGATAAATATATATATTAAATCAAAATTACATTTTTATATTGAAGGCAAAATATGCGATGAAGATAAGTAAAACCAAATACATGCATATAAAACATTTTAAAAGAGAGTAATTCACAATAACATTTAATTTTTTTCCCAAATATTATTTAAATATACGTAAATTATTTATTTTCCAACTAAGATATTTCATACAAATCTATATATTCGACAATTCACCACACAAAATCTGAAATAATTGTATGTATGACATATTGGTAATAGAAAAAAAAATCTTTATTTTTTCTAACAAATAAAGCGATTAAATAAGATATGACTCGAATTTGCTAATATCTGGTAGAAGTCAAAACACTAATGAAGTTCTTGAAGGAGAATTATGGCACACTTGACTCAAAAGATTGATGAGGCGCCATTGTATATCAAACATTGTACTATCATGTCCATTTTTAGCTATCAATGGGGGAATGCGCCTTGGGAATGCCCCTTTTCTTGTTACATAAATTAATGTCGTCATTGTTGTTCAGTTACAGTTGTACCGTGCTGTTATGTCCATTCTGACGAGCTATATAAAGAGGACTGACCCTACTCTTCTCGCATAAATTGAAGACGGCGCAATTGTTCAGTAATAGTTGTACCGTGATGTAATGCCCAGTTTATCATGCTTTATAAAGAGGACTGACCCCATCAATATCACATGAATTTATGTCGGCACCGTTGTTCAGTAACAGTTGTACCGTGCTGTCATGTCTATTTTGACAAGCTATCAAAAGAGGACTGGTTCCATTCTTGTTACATAAATTGATGTCGGCACCGTAGTTCAGTAACAGTTGTACCGTGCTATCATGTCCAGTTTGACAAGCTATATAAAGAGGACTGGCTCCAGTTCTATCACATGAATTGATATCAGCACTGTTATTCAGTAACAGTTGTACCGTGCTATCATGTCCAGTTTTACAAGCTATATAAAGAGAACTGGCTCCATCATCAGTACATAAATTGATGTCGGCGCTGTTGTTCAGTAACAGTCGTACCGTGCTATCATGTCCATTTTGACAAGCTATCCAAAGAGGAATGGCTCCATCATTATCAATTAAATTGATGTCGGCACCGTTGTTCAATAACAGTTGTACCGTGCTATCATGTCCATTTTGACAAGCTATCCAAAGAGGACTGGTTCCGTTCTTGTTACATAAATTGATGTCGGCACCGTAGTTCAGTAACAGTTGTACCGTGCTTTCATGCCCAGTTTGACAAGCTATATAAAGAGGACTGGCTCCATTTCTATCACATGAATTGATATCAGCACTGTTATTCAGTAACAGTTGTACCGTGCTATCATGTCCCTTATAACATGCTATATTTAGAGGACAGATTCCATTCTTATCACCTAAATTGACGTTTGAACCATTGTTCAGTAATAGTTGTACCACGCTATCATGTCCATTTTGACAAGCTATCCAAAGAGGACTGGTTCCATTCTCGTTACATAAATTGATGTTGGCACCGTAGTTCAGTAACAGTTGTACCGTGCTATCATGTCTATTTTGACAAGCTATATAAAGAGAACTTGCTCCATCATTATTACATAAATTGATGTCGGCGCCGTTGTTCAGTAACAGTTGTACCGTGCCATCATGTCCAGTTTTACAAGCTATACAGAGAGAACTGGCTCCATCATTAGTACATAAATTGATGTCGGCGCTGTGTTCAGTAACAGCCGTACCGTGCTATCATGTCCATTTTTACAAGCTCTATGAAGAGGACTGGTTCCATTTTTGTTACATAAATTGATGTCGGCACCGTTGTTTAGTAAAAGGTGTACTGTGCTATTATGTCCATTCTGACAAGCTATATAAAGAGGACTGTCTCCATCATTATCAGGTAAATTGATGTCGGCACCGCTGTTCAATAACAGTTGTACCGTGCTTTCATGTCCATTTTGACAAGCTATCCAAAGAGGGCTAGTTCCATTCTTGTTGCATAAACTGATGTCGACACAGTTGTTCAGTAACAGTCGTACGGTGCTATCATGTCCATTTTGGCAAGCTATCAAAAGAGGACTGGTTCCATCATAATCACATGAATTGATGTCGGCATCGTTGTTTAATAACAGTTGTACCGTGCTATCATGTCCATTTTTACAAGCTATATCAAGAGGACTGGTTCCATTTTTGTTACATAAATTGATGTCGGCATCGTTTTTTAGTAAAAGTTGTACTGTGCTATGATGTCCATTTTGACAAGCTATATAAAGAGGACTGTCTCCATCATTATTACTTAAATTAATATCGGCACCCTTGCTCAATAACCGTTGTACCGTGCTATCATGTCCATTTTGGCAAGTTATAAAAAGAGGACCGTCTCTATCATTATCACATAAATTGATGTCGGCACCGTTGTTCAATAACAGTTGTACCGTGCTATCATATCCATTTTCACAAGCTATATGAAGAGGACTTAATCCATCATTATTACATAGATTGATTTCTGCACCGTTGTTTAATAAGCAGATAATAGTTTTATTACGTATTTCTCCATCATCTGTATCCATTCCAGCTTCTTTCAATTGTTCGTTATCATTTACAGCTGCTAATAACAATGGACTTAACAAGCCTTCATCGTCATCAAACTTGTTAACATCACTACCTAGCTTTACTAATTCTTCAATTATTGAAAAGTTATGAAATGCAGAAGCAATGTGAATTGGTAAAAATATATGAAGTTTTTCTAGCATTCCTGTTTTTTTATATTCCTCGCTAAGAGAATTTAGTAGGTTTAAATCGCCATTCGCACACAGAGCAGAGAAAATAGGGTAATCCTTTAACTTCGTTTCAGGGATTCTTTTTAAGAAAAATGAAGAAATATCATTATGGCAAAATAAGATAAGTCCTACCAAAGGACATATTTCATCTTCCGCATCAAGAACATGAAGTCTTGAAAAACCAGCGTCCTCAAATAATTTTGAAAATTCTGATCTGTCTATTTCACATTTAATTCTGACAAGAAGCCTTCCGGGTGAATCCACTTTTTCCTTAAAAGATTTGATCACACTCTCTTTTCTTAAACATGGATTGAGTAGAACATCTACAAGGCCTTCCGTTTGCATGTCAATGATAAACCTGTCCACAAGATCACCTATGTACTCTTCAGGAAGGTAGACAGTGAAGGGGTCGCGATCTTTCTCTTCTGTATCGTCTTCTATTCTCATCCGACGTCTCAGAAAACCACTGTCTGCGCATTGGATTATCTCTCGTGGACAATCAACACCAAACACCAAAGTCGTTATCTCCATAATAAAGTCGTGAAGGAATTGGAAAGCATTTCCTACACGTTTGACATAGGATCCTTTAAGTTCATGTAGAGTACTACGAATGATTGAAATATGTGTGTTTTCTTGTAACTCACACATTCCTAAAATGTCTTTATATTTTCTCATAGAAATATCATTTCTTCGAATGGTTTCAATTTTCAAATTGTTTTTAAAAGCTACAATCAAGATAAGAGAGCAAAATTTCTTCTTGTCTGTTTTCTTCCAAATTTCAATTTCCTTTTTAATAAATCTGTACGGATGTTTAAAGAAATCATCTCCTTTTTCTTTGTAGTTTGCTTCCCTTGAAAAAAGCTTACAAAGCAATGGGAAGTAAGATTCAGTTTTGATTATTTCAGTAACAACCTTTTCAGATAATTCCAGATTTTGTGAATACTGATAAAAAATCGCTCTTTTTTCTTCTATCGTCAGTCCATTTTCTTCGTTCTCAATTTCTACTTCAGCGGATTCATCCAATAAGATACCCTTGACTCTCTTGTCATAAAAGACGCATCTTCTACATGATATCAAAAACTTATTTTTCTTCAAGCAAATCTCCAGCGTTTTCTGAAAAATTATCCATGAATGATATGAAATTTCATCCATCGATTCCTTACCTAAAGGATCATTGAGTACAAATAATATCCGATTTTCTGAGACTCCTGATACACAACTCTTTTTAATTTCTTCCACCTTATCTACTGGATTGACATTCCATCCCCGTTCTTTATACTTGAGTGCAATGTGTTGAATAATTGCAGATTTTCCGGAACCAGAATTTCCAACCACCGTGATTAGGTTAAGACGTTTAAGCTTTTCTTCAACCACTTCACTTGCTCTTGTAGGAATAAAGGCAATGTCGTCTTCTCGCCAATTCTCGAGAATTTCTTTTACCAGTGTGTTTTCTATAAAAAGATATGTCCTTTGAAAATAATAAAAAGTGTAAAAAAAAACAAAAAAACAAAAAAACAAAAAAAAAAAAAAAAAAACTGAAAATGTAAAATTGTAACACTGAAATTCAATTATTTTTGTAAAACTTTACAATTTTCAACTAAATGAAATATATGGAGATAACGAACAGTATTCAAGCTCAAAAGTCCATTATACAATACAAAATAGGAGCAGTGCAAGCACGGACCGTCAAAACATTAGAGGAGGGATCAGGTGCCATGGAGGAGTGAGCATCCCCTGCCGACGGGTCACACCCGCCGTGTGCTCCTTGTCATGATCGGGAAATAACGGAAAGATCCGTCGACAATTCAGTGTGTAATTAATGGCCTAACAATTAGGATGAAGAACGTCAGTCAGCAGTTGATTCAATGATAGATTGAATTTGCTGACAAGGTAATTGTATCGACCATAGAACTTACGAAATGATAACTTTAAACGAGACTGCTGATATTCTTGTTTCATCAACTTGTTTGTCAATAATTTACCTCGTTTTAGAAATTGTACATACGTAGAGCATGCTCTTGTGTATCGAATCAATTGAGAGATATAAACCCCATATGCAGGTGATGAAGGTATATTGCTGCATAAGTAAGGGAAGTTGACGATTGAAAAGTTAAAGTCATCACGTTTATCATAAAGCTTGGTTGTTAGATTACCATTAACGTCTTTTTCAAGTAAAATATCCAAATATGAAACAGATTTGTCAGACTCTGTGGTATCTTTTACCTCAAGCTCACCGGGATATATCGTATCGACATAGGAATGGAAATAACCATTTTTAATTGACAATCGTCTTCGATATCTCTAAATGTCGAGTTGAAGGCCACAGCAAGTGTTTTCTTCTTTTCACGTATAAGATTTGGGACAAGTTCTGTTTCATATGAATACAGAAAAAAAGGTCTGCTAATAACGGGGCGCAATTGGTACCCATGGGAATTCCAATAGATTGTTGGAAGACCTGGTCTCCAAAAACCACATAGATATTGTCAATCAGAAATTCAAGCATCTTTTTAATGTCAACATCAGAGTACTTGTGTGTACAATCAGAATGTTTTTTAACAAAATAATTTTGTAAATAACCAATGACAAGGTAAGTAAATTCATGAGTTCCATTTTTATTGAAAAAGCAGCTGTCAATGATACCAAAAAGCCTGGACTTTAATTTATCGTGGTGAATGGTTGTGTATAAAGTTCAAAAGTCGTAAGTTTTTAAGCTGTTGATTTTAGTAAAATCCTGTGATTTTAAATTTTCCAAAAGTTCCTCGGAATTTTTAAGTATCCACATCTGATTTACACCACTTCTCGAATATATTGTTGCACAGTACTCTTGACGTTTCTCTTTCACTACTGTTAATAACTTAGTGAGGAGTAAAGAAAGAGGCTTGGTTGAACTTTTACTGGAACCCGCTATGTATCTTTGTTTGAAAGGAGTTTTATGAAGTTTCGGAATCCAATATAGATATGGTAACTCAAATTCATTTTGGTTGTTTGGAATATTGAAAATATTCAAAACTGACATATGATTTTGAAGAATTTCTTCCTTAGAAAGGGAACTATGAGTATAAGTTGGATTACCACTTGTAGAATTAAATTCAAGTTCCTCTAAAATACATTTAATATAATGAGCCTTACAAACAAAGACGATGTTGTTACCTGCTTTGTCAGCAGGGACCAGTACGTACTGATCATGTAATCTATCTAATTCTTTTTTCACTTCTGGATTATTGAATACAGAAGGATAGATGGTTTTCATATTGCCCCTCAATCTTTTAATGCACGATTTTAACATACATCTGATATATTTAATCCATTCTGACAAATTGTCAAGGTCTTCTTTTTCATGTCTGGCCCATCGCCTGCCGTAATCCTCTACAGAATCCATAATATTTATGAAATTCCGACGCCAGTTGAAGGATCGGCGTTCCCTATATTTAGGACCTTTTAAAATTAGTGATCTAAGGTCCTCATTATTAACTATATTTACGTCACCAGTAATAACGTGTCCAGCAGGACTATAGTTATAGGGTGAAGAAGAACATGAACACAATGGAGGATTATGTTTCAGATATTCGATATCCAGGCCCTGTAAAGTTTTCTTGTAATTAAAAAGTTTGGAAGCAATAGTCGATGTATATTTGTAGGAAATACAAGGTGTAGTCTTTAACTTGAAATATGGTGGAATACAAGACTGGACCCTTTTGTGATTAAGATTATTACTTATATTAAACTAAAATTGTTCTATTTACTTCTTTTCAATTTAGTTTTGAAACATATTGTTGCAATATCAATTGTAAATGCAATATATATTTACTGCAAAAAAGTATGCTATATAAAGTATGGGGAAGTATAAACGAATGCATATACTGACTGTTAATTAATTTATGTATATGCTGAAGCACAAACAAGAAATATAAATGGAAAAAATATGTCATAATATAGAAAAAAAGGAGGATATGGTAATTATCTAACCCATACAAAATAATATAAAATTTCATTGCAAGAGCTCAAACGGTTTTTGTTAGATATCTCCCGGAAATGGAAGTATTTCATATAGACAGAAATGCAGCTAATCTGACGTAAGGACTATCATGTTGTAGATTTTGAATTTACTTTGGGAAAGGTAATAGTTAAATTGCCAACATGATAAATTTTGCACTTTTCTCACTGTAGTAAATTCAAAATATACAACATGACAGACGGACAAACGGACGGTCAGTAATGAATTAATATGCAACACTTTTAGTGAAAGCAGGTCAATAAATCGCTGTGAAGGTTTGGTTACTATAAAATCCCCATTGGGTGATTGTTGTACTTGTAAAAGCGAGATTAACTGAAGAGAAAGACCTACGATGAGGGAAGATCTAGTGGAAGACTAGGTCTTACTGGAGGGAAATGAAAATTTCTTGGGAAAGTCTTCCTCTACAGCTACAGCATGGCTTCCTAAGAGAAGTCTGAAAAAAGAAGGGGGAGGGGGTGTCTAACTTTACAACACTGGCCATGTAACAACTCCATGATACATATACAGACCTGAGGCGTTGTAGTTCGTGTACCTCGAGACTTTTTAAAAATTAAATTCATATTGTATATGTACACTCTTTCCCTGATGACAGGCCAGACATTTATGCCATTTAACCATCATTTTTGCACTATAGTTTGCACAGCTTGCAATATAGTTCTGACGTCAAGTGCGGTATCATGGATATCATAATGGGGATATTCTTGCTTAGCCAACCTTTGTTTAATTTGGAAAGAAACATATTCGGAAATCCTAATATTGAGAAATGCATTTATAAAATTTATGTTAACTTGTAACACTTATTTCTGCCATATATCGTACATAGTGAATATTTTTAATAACAGTATTCATAATAGTCACCTTTAATTTCGGATTTTGATTTCAATTCTAGCAAATCCTGTTCCAAAGAAGATATCTTTTCCATTAGACATTGGTTATTCTTATAATCTTCTCTCAGTTTTTCTATGACTGTTATCTCGTTCTCCTCTTCTAGGGCCTGACTTTGAATGTTACTAAGGCTAGACATATAGTCTTTCTTTGTGCACGTTTGCAATCTTTGACAGATATCAGTTATGACTGACCACGTGTCATCAAAATCTGCTTTTGAGGTAGAAGCCGAGCTTATGTGTCCAAACATGTTGTTTCGTATCAATCTGATCCTCTCAATGTCATCGCCGATCGTTACTTCTCCCACTGACGGCATCATGTTTCTACCCCAACCTTTCGTTGGACGTGGAATCTTTGTACATATGTTTCTTATCAATGTATATAACAATGTAATATCAAATTCTTTATAACCATCTGTTTTGGCGCCTATAAGACGAAGTTCTTGCTCAGGGCGTATTTTTTTATAAACTGAATGTGACTTTACTTTGTTGTAGACAAGTCCAGGAGGCACCTCCATTTCTAAGACATCTCTACAGGCCTGCGTCAAATCTTCGTTTATTGCCATTCCAAGTTTGGCAAACCTAGATCGGTCGCCAGGGTCTGGTCCAGAAGCCATTCTCTGGTTTCTTGCACTTTAAATAACACTCTGAAATGAAAATTCAATATTTTATGGATGTTATCGGTGATAAATGTCTAACAAGCTCACTAAAATCATTTATTGATATTTTGCAAACTATTTATTTCTTTATTTATTTTTTTCATTTATTTATTTATTTATCTATTATTATTATTATTATTATTATTATTGGCAGAACAGCGGTGAAAAAAGGAAGTTAGTTCTCAGTTTTAAGCAATCAAAACTTTAAGGATTTTCTATAGTGAAGTAAATATTTGACAAGGGACATTTATTTGAAAATATAATATATTGAATTTGAATTTCCAAACAAACTAGTATATTGTTAGAACTTGTAAATTTATAATGTATAATCCGGTAAGAGTAAAAAAAAATCAGTAAAACCGTTTCTATCTCTCATTTTACAGTTACCCCTTTTTTCAAATTGTTTTGTTTTATTTTGTACATTTTTTATCCATACTATCGTTGCTTATAACTTCTTCGTCAAAGTTTAAAACTGAATTTTTAAATACCATCAATAATGAGAGAGTCCATCTTTTAATATTGCTTCTATAAAAACGTGATAGTGGATGTATGATTCAGGGACGGGATGTATCTTGCTTAATTCTTAAATTCTTTTTGACACCATATTAATAACAATATACCTCCATCTACCATTTTGCAAAAATCCGTCATTTCAAAACACGGTCAGTTAGGAAATATTACGTACATGTAACAGATATACTTAACTGGACATTCTAAGTCTGATTTCTAATAATATAATTAAACTTTTACTATAAATTAAACTATATGACTCATTAAAACAAGATATATATTATTATTTCTGATTTATTTATTTGATTTAAGTAAATAAGTATATCGACAAATCGATTTCACATTTTAACGAAATTCAGATTAATTCCTTTTAAATGATAACGAAAATGCCCGGAATCTATTACTTGTCTACTTCTAAATCATTTTCGGTTTCGCAAAATGAAATTCAATTGTTATTCTTCGCTGCCATTTCACTCATTGAATTTAGCAGTCAAGTTCCCACTTCCGAGCATGTGGAGCCCGGTCAATGATCCAATGATTGCTGATTGTTTATGAAAATGACATTTTTTATACATTTGATTATATGAAGAGAAATAAAGGTGCAAAAATAGATTGAAGAATAATTTTCCATTATTATTTTAAACCAGCTAATTGGTGTATATCATTGTGTTGAGGGGGGGGGGGGGTTAAACTTGTGCACCTTAAATCTGAACACGATTTGTAAATAGGCATACGCCATATTCGATTATACTATCTACAATATCAGCTGCGGGATATACCCTTCGCATTCGTTACACATGACTGCTTTATTGTCACGGGTATCGGCGTGGAATGGCGACATGTGTTCGTGCTGGTTATCTTGCATCGCCTTTGTTTATTCATTTATTGCAATTACGTGTATTTGTGTTTATTTGTGTACTGCACTGACCTGTACAACTGTTGAAAGTTTCTTTGGTATTTTACTCTCCTGGCGTAGAAGAAGTGGTTATTTTTTTTTCGCGGCCGGTGACAACTGATAATACAGAACAGTGACCAAGTGAGCGTCTTATATAGGGGCCCTCAGATACAACGAGTGAATAATCGAATATGGCGGACAAATTCTTTTTACGAATAGTGTTCAGCTTTAAGAAAGCTTTCAAAAAATGTTATTAAGCTTTTTAACTCCAACCCAACCCATCCCCGCCCATCCTGAAATAATCACAACCGGGAATCCTGGAAATGACCCTAAGTTAATCATTTAATCAGCCTGTTTTTTAAGTAAATAATAAAAAATGTTCAATGATGGGATTGAAAAAAGGGGTACTGTGTCAATTAAAATAATTATTATTTTATTACCATATGCAAAACAGAAGTCCTTCCAAAATTTTGTTTGAAATTTTTTTTGTGGAATATTGTTTAACATGAAATATATCTACAGTGTATCAAGTTAAATATCTTTCAAATTGTTGAATATGAGTAAATAATTACATTTCACATTTTCTGTCTTAATCATGTTTATATTTAAAAAAAAAATATTTATATATTTTTCACTACCCTTTAGCATCTAGATTACTGTTGTTCCCGCGGACATTTTATTTTATTTTCAAGTTAGGGAAGATATATCAGATTTACACTTATTTTAAACAACAACAAAATTGATAACTTGTCCCATCGAGAGCCATATTTAAAATGAAATGATTTTCGAGTTAAGAGCATATAAAAATTATACAAATATAAAATAAATTATATTAAACTGTTCAAAGTAAACTGGTTTTAAAGATTTAATAAAATGTTTTTCGTTTTCTCTTCTTTCCACCGTGCTGTCAGTAAACAGTTTGTAAAAGGGAACAACGGTGAAATGTCCATTACCGCAAAGGTCCAGGTGTTCATTAACTTTGACCTGTCTATATTCCGGATGTTGAATATGCTGTCTGTGGATTCGAATACGGGTACGGAGAGTAGTTCCAGTCTCGCCGATGTAAAATTGCCCACATCCATCACACTTTATACAATATATGACGTTTTTAGAACCACAAGACATATTTGCATTAACTTTAAGACTTTTGGTCCCAATTTTAAAGGTGTTCCCTTCTTTTATGTATGGACATGTTCCACAGCGACAGTCGGGGCATTTGCTGACTGAATGCGAGTTATTTTGTTGAAAATGCGACTTGCATAATAAGCGGCGGAGGTTTTTTGGTTGCCTCTTACTATTGATGAATTGGAAATTTTGAAGAACTTTTGACATTCTCTCGTCGGTTTTAAGAACTCCATTGAGATTTTGAACGAATGGAGTCATGTTTCAATTTTTTGGATTGTGGGTCGTAACGAAAGGAAGTATTTTCACCTCTGCAGTGTTCGTAGAGGATGGAATAATTAACTGGGTACGGTCTTGTTGTTCTGCTTTTTTAATTCCATTTTCTATAACTTTTAAAGGATATTGCTGATCCAGAAGATACTCCTTCAATTCTCCTAGGCGTTCCTTTCTTCGTGACTCATCATTTACTAGGGTACAAATTCTTCTTGATAAATTGTATGGTATTGAACGTTGGTGTGTCTGGGGTGACATGAACTAAAATGGAGGTACTGATGGGTGTCGGTCGTTTTGTAGTATATATCAGTTGACCGTTTCTCTCCATCTCGAGTTGTGAGGACGTCCAAAAATTGTATACTCTCAAGATTCTCCTCCACAGTAAAATTAATGTCAGGATCAAGCTCATTTAGAATGTTGTAGAAGATGTCTATATTCATGTTGCTTTCATTCCAAATGATGAAACAGTCATCAAGATATCTTTTCCATTTTTGTTTAATGTTATCAGCGGTAGCTGAATCAAACTGATCACTGATTTTCTCATATAATATTTCTTCTAAATATCCTAATGTAAGAGTAGAGTAAGTTGGGGCCACTTTTGTGCCCATTGCTGTCCCTTTGATTTGCTCGTAGTGTTTATTACAAAATGAAAATGTGGGGTTTTTTTAATACTATTTCTGTGGCTTCCAAGATGAAATCTTTTGTGAATCGGTAATTTATTTTTTTCCGGATGTTTGTCAATCCAATATTCCCAAGCCTTGAGACCTAGTGTACTAGTGATGTTGGTATATAAATTAGTTATATCCATTGTAATTAATTTCTCACTAGGGAGAATTTTTTGCGGTAGGTGTTTCAAAAAATCTATGTCATCTTTAATGTGACTTTTCACTTCTGTGCATAAAGGTTTTAAGAGGATATCGATGAGGTGGCTTAGGTGTTGTGTTGGTGATTTATGTCCTCCCACTATTGGTTTGAATCCAAGATCCTCCGGTTTCAGACATGTGATGTATTCGGAATTCTGAAGGTTTATTGATTCTCTTATAGTTTTTGACTTGTGTACTTTAGGAAGGCCATAGAAAACACTTTCTATGAAATCAAAATCTGTTAAAAATTCCGTTTCTTTGGTTGTCAGGGAAGAAGTAGATTTGTGTTTTTTTAGTAGATGTTTCACTTTCTGGATTATCTTCTTACCTTGTTTCTCCGGAATCTCATTATAAAATTCTCTGTTGGAATGCATTTCCATGACTTTATTTTCTAATAATCAGCATCCATTATCACAACAGCTCCTCCCTTGTCTGCTTCTTTGATAACAATAGATGGGTCATTTGAGAACGATTTTATAGCGTTTTCTTCATCTTTAGTTAAATTCCTTTTCTTATTTCTTTACTTATTGTTGTCACCAAGAGGACTATTTTCTAAGGTATGAGAAAAGGTATCTAAAACTGTGTTTCTTCCCTTTTTAGGGTTAAAAGTAGATTTATTTCAAACGAGATCCGAATTTTCGTCAGATTCATTTTCCTCTGTATCCTAACGGTAAAAATATTCTGCCAATTTAAGTCTCCGTGTATTGTTCTTAACATCTGTTGACAATTCCTGGTTATTAGATTAACAAGGCGTTGGTGTAAATTTCAGTCCTTTGGAGAAGAGCTTAATCTCTGCTTGATTCAAAGTTCTGCTGGAAAGGTTTATAATTTTGGGGTCTATTTTTACCGCCTGTTGAAATGGTTTGTGTGCTTGTAGCGTTCGCCTCCGCTTGGTTTGCCTCCGCCTAAAAAATAATCGGATGCCTTTCTACCGATGTATGTTGTTCCTTTAAAACTGTGTACATTATTTTGCGGATGCAGATTTCTTTGTTCTTTGATTATTTTGTTTCTTGATAACGGATTATTATACGAATCATTTATTTTTCGTGAATACCCGTTTTGAGACTCATTTCTTTGTTGAGTTCCATGTTGGTTTTTCAAGTACCTAGTGATTTGAATTGTCCCTAACTAAGGAATTCCCTTCGTCTGTATGCCTTGTAGCTTCCGCATAACTAGGTCTTGTTGTTGCCGGGATTTTTGAAGTAATACCAGGTTCCC
This sequence comes from Saccostrea echinata, assembly GCF_033153115.1. Classification (NCBI taxonomy): domain Eukaryota; kingdom Metazoa; phylum Mollusca; class Bivalvia; order Ostreida; family Ostreidae; genus Saccostrea; species Saccostrea echinata. Next base: position 12,086,694 of record NW_026889795.1, on the reverse strand, counting down.
TTGTTCTTTGCGTTCTCTTACCTGCATTTTGTTTAAGTTTTCTGTCTTGAGCAATTCTTTTATCTTGTCTCCCCATATTTTATTGTGGTCTTCTTTCTTTAATGGCGGTATTCCCGTACTCTCTAATATAGTCCAAAAGCCATATTTCTTTGTATCTCCATCTGTCCAACCATTTCCTATCCTCCTTCTCACACTCTGATTTCCACATGCTTTGCAGAATTTCTAATGTTTTACCGTTTGCTTTTACCTTAAATTCACTGTCCATTTTTTCGTCAATTTGAATAACTTTTTGTTGACTGTTATTGGATCTCATTTGGAGTAATTGATTTCTCCTTGAACTCTTTCCAAAGCGACATTTATCCTAATTTTGGTTTGTGCTTCCGGTTCTCCCCGAATGTCGGCTATTCTGAATTTTCTGGGTAGTAAAGGAGTTTCTTCATTTAGCCATTTTTTTTTATATTGTTCTGGTAAGAAGATAATCCAGAAAGTGAAATATCTACTAAAAAAACACAAATCTACTTCTTCCCTGACAACCAAAGAAACGGAATTTTTAACAGATTTTGATTTCTTAGAAAGTGTTCTCTATGGCCTTCCTAAAGTACTCAAGTCAAAAACTATAAGAGAAGCAATAAACCTTCAGAATTCCGAATACATCACATGTCTGAAACCGGAGGATCTTGGATTCAGACCAATAGTGGGAGGACATAAATCACCAACACAACACCTAGGCCACCTCATCGATATCCTCTTAAAACCTTTATGCACAGAAGTGAAAAGTTACAATAGTGATCACATAGATTTTTGAAACACCTAAAAAAAAATCTCCCTAGTGAGAAATTAATTACAATGGATATAACTAATTTATATACCAACATCACTAGTACACTAGGTCTCAAGGCTTGGGAATATTGGATTGACAAACATCCGGAAAAAAATAAATTACCGATTCACAAAAGATTTCATCTTGGAAGCCACAGAAATGGTATTAAAAAACAACACATTTTCATTCTGTGATAAACACTACGAGCAAATCAAAGGAACAGCAATGGGCACAAAAGTGGCCCCAACTTACTCTACTCTTACATTAGGATATTTAGAAGAAATATTGTATGAGAAAATCAGTGATCAGTTTGATTCAGCTACCGCTGATAACATTAAACAAAAATGTGAAAAGATATCTTGATGACTGTTTCATCATTTGGAATAAAGGCAACATGAATATAAACATCTTCTACAACATTCTAAATGAGCTTGATCCTGACATTAATTTTACTGTGGAGGAGAATCTTGAGAGTATACAATTTTTGGACGTCCTCATAACTCGAGATGGAGAGAAACTGTCAACTGATATATACTACAAAACGACCGACACCCATCAGTACCTCCATTTTGGTTCATGCCACCTTAGACACACCAAACGTTAAAAACCATACAATTTATCAAGAAGAATTTGTACCCTAGTAAATGATGAGTCACGAAGAAAGGAACGCCTAGGGGAATTGAAGGAGTATCTTCTGGATCAGCAATATCCTTTGGAATTATAGAAAATGGAATTAAATAAGCAGAACAACTAGATCGTAACCAGTTAATCAATCCATCCTCACGGACAAGGCAGAGGTGAAAATACTTCCTTTCGTTACGACCCACGATCCCAAAAATTGAAACATGACTCCATTCGTTCAACATCTCAATGGAGTTCTTTAAACCGACGAGAGAATGTCAAAAGTTCTTCAAAATTTCCAATTCATCAATAGTAAGACGCAACCAAAGAACCTCCGCCGCTTATTATGCAAGTCGCATTTTCAACAATATAACGCGGATTCAGTCAGCAAATGCCCCGACCGTCGCTGTTGAACATGTCCATACATAAAAGAAGGGAACACCTTTAAAAATTAGGACCAAAAGTTTTAAAGTTAATGCAAATATGTCTTGTGGTTCTAAAAACGTCATATGTTGTATAAAGTGTGGAGGATTTGGGCAGTCTTACTAGAACTACTCTCCGTACCCGTGTTCGAATCCACAGACAGCATATTCAACATCCGGAGTATAGACAGGTCAAAGTTAGTGAAGACCTGGACCTTTGCGGTAATGGATATTTCACCTTTGTTCCCTTTTACAAACTATTTGCTGACAGCACGGTGGAAAGAAGAGAAAACGAAAAACATTTTATTAAATCCTTAAAACCAACTTTGAACAGTTTAGTATAATTTATTTTATATTTGTTTAATTCTTATATGCTCTTCTACAATTACACTTTTGCTTGTTTCCCGCATTTTCAATGTGACGTCATTGTATTGTTGGTAGCGTCATTACCTCATTACCATAACATTTTAAAGTAAAACGTCTGAAGAATTTGAAAGGAAAGCGCTAACGTTTTACAACTTATATATATATATATATATATATATATATATATATATATATATATATATATATATATATATATATATATATATATATATATATATATATATATATATATATATTTCTCAAAAGAATTCTTGCTCGGAAGTCTCACGCTTCTGAGGTCTTAATTTCCTGTTGTCCCAACATAAGTGAAGTGTACAACAAACAACTGAAATACTCATAATTCTATACCGTTGATGGAACTACTTAAAATCGACTATTTATAAATTAACAAGACAATGAATTAAAAAAATTATTCTATGCATACATGTATTAATAACGTTACAATAAAAACAAAAACAAAAAACGTTGTCACGTTCACTCTGAAAAACTTTGACGTTTGACGTTGGTGCAAAAGTAACATGACAACATGATTTCTCTGTTGAAGTACCATTGATATAAATGAAGAAAAAACATACTTAGACTTGGAGAAGGACCATAAAAATTCAGATTTGATATCTCCTAACCTTGCTCTATAAAAATCCATGAAAAACTCAAAATGTGCAAAAATTGCCATAAGCACCCTTTTCTCATGGGCGCAATCATATATGTAAAAGCATGGTCTGTGTGATTTTAAAAAGCGTATCATACATGTAGTTACATGTAATGTACAATTATTTGAGCGAGTTACAGAGCAATATATGCCTGTGGTGTATTTGGTGATTACAGTGTCATTTGCAATAAAACTTAACAATTGATTTTTTTTTTCTCAAAAATACAAATACTTACAGAACCTTTCTTTTGCAGCCAAACAATATCAATGTCGATACTATATATCCTGGTGAGCTTGAGATAAAAGGTACTACAGAGTCTGACACATCTGTTTCATATTTGGATATTTTACTTGAAAAAGACGTTAATGGTAATCTAACAACCAAGCTTTATGATAAACGTGATGACTTTAACAATCGTCAACTTCCCTTACTTATGCAGCAATATACCTTCATCACCTGCATATGGGATTTATATCTCTCAGTTGATTCAATACGCAAGGGCATGCTCTACGTATGTACAATTTCTAAAACAAGGCAAATTGTTGACAAACAAGTTGATGAAACAAGAATATCAGCAGTCTCGTTTAAAGTTATCATTTCGTAAGTTCTATGGTCGATACAATGACCTTATCAGCAAATACAATTTAATCATTGAGTCAAATGCTGACTGACGTTTTTCATACTAATTGTTAGGCCATTATTTACACACTGAATTGTCGACAGATTTTTCCGATCATGACAAGGAGCACACGGCGGATGTGACCGGTCGTCAGGGGATGCTCACTCCTCCATGGCACCTGATCCCACCTCTGATGTTTTGGAGGTCCGTGTTAGCTCTGCTATTTTGTATTGTTTAATGGATTTTTGAGCTTGAATACTGTTCGTTATCTCCATATATTTCGCTATAGCCATTATTTTGTTGGAATTACTTTGAATGTCCCTGCGTGCATGATTTACTCCTGATGTACAATGGTTGTGTTTCTACAAAGAAGGACTTTAATAACTTAAAATTGCTGTTCCAAAATATGCTTAACCAAATATTAAGCTTTTTTTAAATTTTATATGAAAAGGTTATATCCTCGTTCATCCACTTTACGTGTTGCAGCATGATCGAAAACTCCCCTCCCCATTTTATTCGAGTTTAATTTCACATGAATATGTTTATTAATCCCCCCCCCCTTTGCAGCATGGTCAAATCGCCCCCCCCCCTTATGGATATTATTTTTTTAGTCTTTATAACTTCCCTTTTTCTTTTTTGTTTGTTAAAGCTTTTTCTGTAAGGTGTTAAGCTCCGCCCCTTTAAAAGTCAGAAGCTGAGTGCCTTCAGTGAATAAACAACAATATGTGTATAATTTGGAATGCCCTAAATAAAGGATGCAAGTAAACAAAGGCAGATTCGAGGAAGGGTGTCGAGAGAGTCCGTCCGTCCCTGTGTCCGTTTTTTCGGACAAAGCACATACTTCTGAGAAATAAACTACTGTTCAAAATATTTTTTATCCTTCTCTTTCCCTTTCCGCATATCTTGTGCTTCGTAGGTTATATATTTTGGAGTAAAACACAACTGTATTACAAATAATATGTTAATGAAAAAAACTTATTACAAACAGAGTCTATCTTACATGAGGGAATCTCATAACGTTGAGCAAATAATATTCTAACTTTATACTGTAATAAAAGAAAAAAAAATGATTGTACTTATACGTATGTAAGTAGGTAATAATAATGTGTCTAATATATTAATCAAGAGAAAAAAGAGAGAGGGAGAAAACTGAATATGATATCCTAAGTTCGTGAACGGAGTATAACCTTTTAGATATTAGGTTGTAGGCAGTCTTATTATATGGCATGCTTTTACACGTAAAACAATCTCATCCACACCCCATCAATTGCCAAAAGGACAAAATATATACATGTCCTTATTCGCAAATTAAATTTAAATTGAAATTAATTCTTTTTAAAAACTTTTAATGAATTATAGACCGTGTCCTTTACTTTTAAATATAATAATTGCCTAATTATCTTTACAAGATGGAAGATAGATAAGAGCTTCATTGACGTTGTCAAGCAAAACCGACGTTTTGGTCGCCAATACAGCTTTAGCATTATTTGCGATGTGCATGAAAGTTATATACCTTTAGAAATAAATGTTAAGTTTTGCGTCAACCTCAACATCTTTCAAGGTTTAGCTAAAATAACCGAATTACTTACTGTCCTTTCTGTTTATACGAAATAAAGATTCTCAGTTGCATCCAAAATTCTTTTTTTTTTTTTTTAAATATATAACATATAAAAATCTTTTCTAGCGAACTCTTCATAGAATAAGTGATGTCTGCAAAAGAGGATTTTATTTCATTTTCAAACGTTTGATTCACATTGACTTTCATCTGATGTATCAAAAACGTATATTGAATCAATATTCAAATCGAAATAGGTCCATTGGTATATATTAGGGGTTATCAAAAAGTTCGTGGACAAGCGCGATAATATTAAAACGCTTGAGGTACATAGTATTACGTAATGAATTTATAATCTCACATCATATATGGTGTTTACATTCTAAATGTTTTTATAGTTCATCGATATTTATTAGGCGGGCAATTTATTGTTTTTGAAGTAAATTGTGATTGTTGTCTTATGTCCATTGCAAGAATATTTAGTCATGTGAGGGATTCAAAGAAGAAAGAAAGGAGAAAAAATGTATAGTAATTATTTTATTAGTTCAAAATTATTATGATACAGTTTAAAATTTCAATTGATAGCACTTGATATGCGTACTATAGGCATCAGAAACAAATTAGAAGCGTGTTTGGGGTAAGGGTGAGGGAAGGGGGTTTTCACTTTGTTGATCAGTATTAAATTTAGAAAAGCCTTTTGATTAATACTTCTGCTTAAGATTTTGAAGATTATTGTTCAAGATTTATATCAAGCAGAATGAAACGAAGGTTTTCTTTGGTTTAGATTGATTGATTGATTGTATATTGTTTTACGTCCCATTCGAGAATTTTTCACTCATATAGAGACGTCACCATATACCGGTGAAGGGCTTCAAATTTTGACCTTTACTCGGCACTCAGGGCCATTGAGCAGTGAGGGATCTTTATCGTGCCAACGCCTGCCGTGACACGGGGCCTCGGTTTTTAAGGTCTCATCCGAGAGACCCGCAACTTTCACTTCAAAGTGCCGAGCGCATGGCGAAGGAACAGTTGCTACCTATTTTTTATCGACTTAGGTCTGTCGCGGCCGAGATTCGAACTCACGACCTCCCGATCACGGAGCGAGCGCTCTACCGACTGAGCTACCGTGAACGGTTTTTGGTTTAGAAGAAAAGGGGCTATATCAATGAAATGATTAAAATCAATTATATCAATATGTCAATTAGACGTAAACTATTTTCTTGAAAAAGATAATTTACTGCCTACACGCATTTGTAGCTGTCCTAAATAGTAGTTGGATTTAACCATCCGTCCTTTCTTTCTCCTAATGTTTTGGCGAAATCCAATTTTCTTACTTGTCAGATAAATAGGGAACTGAATTTTTTCCCTCTTCATTTATATGTCTAGTCCTATTCTTGTAAGAAAAAAGTCTCTTAATCATTCTAGGAGCAATGCACCTGCACGGCCGCCTACCCTTTCTCTCTAAGTTGTAGTTTAAAACAGTTAAATACATGCACAAGTAGTTATATGTGTGACAAATAAGACATAGCGAATACATTTTTGCACAATATATTTTGAATATATGCATGTATAAAAAATTTCTTTTTTTTCTTTTTCAGCATTTTTTTTCATGTTTTCTGTACTGTGTTCCCGATCGGTACTCACTATGTCAAATCTATGTGGCAATGATTTTTTTTTCTGGCGCCGTTCTTAAAACCGTCATTTCTGTTAATATAAAAGCAATTGATTACGTTTAAATTCCGACAAAACTAACCCAAAGACATTTTAATATTTTTCATAGATTTTTTTTAAAATCATCCCTATGTCAAATTACCAAAGGGGAAACAATTTTATTTGTACCATTTAAAAATTATTGTTTTTCTTAAACTAATTCTTGCTTGAGAGCGGGTCAAAAACGACGTTGTCCCAATAGAACTAAAAAAAAATAACGTCCCTAATTTTACGACGACAATGGTATGCATGGGATGAAATGACACAAAAACGATGTAGACGAATTTCATAAAATTTTCAGAGAACTAAAATCTGTAGCAGGGGATTCATATATCTTATTTTCATTGTATGTTTTCGGTTAATTTCTAAAGGTCTACAACCTACGTTAATACTTTCCAATTTTGGAATATTTAAACACTTCTTCGTAATAACACTTTGTAGCAAAATTACCGTTGATATTACTTTTTTATTCATCATTAAAAGCTGTCCCTGATCGTGAAAATATTCCTTCTGTAGACCCTAGATGATCAATATCCCCAATTTGTTTTTCAATAAACTATAAAGAAAACTACGGATTCTCGAATTAAATATATAGAGATAACGAACGGTATTCGAGCTCAAAAGTCCATTAAAAATACAAATCAGGAGCAGAATATAATTCATGTAATAAATATCCACATCATGGTTACTTAGATTTAATTCTTTTTATGCCCCCATAATCAAGATTCGGGGGTATATTGTTTTGCCCTGTCCGTCCGTCTGTCTGTCTAGCTGTCTGTCTGTTTGTCTGTTTGTACTCAAAAATTTTAACTTTGGATATAAATTTTGATTGGGTTGGGCTATGGTTCTCAAATCCCACAGGTGTATTCCTTGTGAATTTTTTAGGGTACCACCAAATTTGACCTTGTGACCTTGACCTGGAGTTTGACCCACTTTTACCAAAAATTTCCGAGCTTTAAGCTTGGCAATAACCTATGATTAGCTGGTGCGAGGGCTTTCATAGTTTACATGTGTAATCACTGTGACAAGACATTCCAATGGGTATGAAAACATTTGACCTTCTGACCTTGACCTTAGAGTTTGACCCATTTTAAAAAAATTAGCCTTGACCATTACTTTTGAACCATTTGTACTAGGGCTTTCATATTTCAAAGGTGTATTTCTTGCGACAAGACCTTCCTTTATATACCAACAATTTTGACCTTTTGACCTTGGAGTTTGACTTGCAATTAAGATACCTCAACCCTCGCCGTAAGTTGCCATACGGGGGCATCAGTATCTCACAGACACTTCTTTTTTTTTACATATTAATAAATAATCATTGTCAGAGAAAATATTTTGATCAGACGCCTATCAAATATTTGAAATCAGTATTGACAGTTTTCAATTCTATGGCAAAGATTACACTAGCCAAAATTTTCAATACTCATTATACTATCTGAGAAACATTTTTTAACTCTTTTGAAGCGTAAAGATCGTCTTCATATTAGTAAATGCAATGTACTAAGCCATGATTCCAGAAATAAAATCATCTTTTAACAGATTTTTTGGTAAAATTTTTATATAAACCTGCATATCATAAGATCATATCCATGACATGGGTCTTTCAAATATATTCAAAAAATTAGTCTTTCAATTTTTCCATTTTTTTTTTATTTAGTGCTTTGTTTTCCCTCGTATTTCTATTCTTAAACAGTAGGTATTCTTTAAAATGAAACGATGCTTTAAAAAAGTACACCGTCCATCAATGTACCTGAAAATTTTAACAAAGTATGAAAAATTCTTTCAAGAATTAAAACTGATTAGATTACAAAAAATATGGATGATATTAACGCTGTGTGTTTTAATGGTTATAAATGAATCATAGAGATCATGCATTTCTATATTGATGCTAATTAATAAACATGCACATTATTCAAATATCTTTCTAAGTATTGAATCTTAAAAACATTTGTACAATTAACTTTCAAGGCTTCATCGAAGAAAACTGAAATTAAAATAAAATTCTGAAAAGCCCAATTGTATAAGCACTTTTATACACTTATTATTTGACAATGAAGTATAGTACAATCCAAAACACAGTTTATGAAATCCCTGAATATAATTCAAACTGTAAGAGAACTTCTCAGACAATATTCGAAATCTAAATGTGCTTAGAAGACAAATATTATTTGAGATATAAGGTTTCAACATAATCAATAGGACGAAGGTGAATCTACAAGTACACACTCTCGCATACAATGGGTTATGTTGCTTAAGAAATGGACTACGATGAAGTTTTTTTCTTTTTTCTTTTTTCTTTTTTTTATCTTTGAAGCCCCAACACTTAGACATTCCGTCAGGAAAATCAGAGATTTGGACAATAAGCTTTCTTAAATTAATTTAAATCTCGGTTCCTACCCCACAAGTATTCAAAGAAAGTGCAAATGACATGATAGAAAACATTTAAAACTTCAATTTTTCATCTTAAATCGTATACCAAATATCAATTGCAATATTAGATATACAATGCATATAGTAGGAATAAATGTTAACTACTGACATTTTACACATATTTTTAATTCATCATGTAGAACATGAAATATATGGAGATAACGAACAGTATTCAAGCTCAAAAGTCCATTATACAATACAAAATAGGAGCAGAGCAAACACGGACCTCCAAACATCAGAGATGGGATCAGGTGCCATGGAGGAGTGAGCATCCCCTGCCGACCGGTCACACCCGCCGTGTGCTCCTTGTCATGATCGGGAAATAACGGAAAAATCCGTCGACAATTCAGTGTGTAAATAATGGCCTAACAATTAGGATGAAAAACGTCAGTCAGCATTTGACTCAAAGATAAATTGTATTTGCTGAAAAGGTCATTGTATCGACCAAAGAACTTACGAAATGATGACTTTAAACGAGAAAGCTGATATTCGTGTTTCATCAACTTATTTGTCAATAATTTTCCTCGGTTTAGAAATTGTACATACGTAGAGCATGCTTTTGCGTATCGAATCAACTGAGAGATATAAACCCCATATGCAGGTGATGAAGGTATATTGCTACATAAGTAAGGGAAGTTGACGATTGAAAAGTTAAGGTCATCACGTTTATCATAAAGCTTGGTTGTTAGATTACCATTAACGTCTTTTTCAAGTAAAATATCCAAATATGAAACAGATGTGTCAGACTCTGTGGTATCTTTTATCTCAAGTTCACCAGGATATATCGTATCGACATAAGAATGAAAATAGCCATTGTTGATTGACAATACGTCGTCGATATATCTAAATGTCGAGTTGAACGCCACAGCAAGTGTTTTCTTCTTTTCACGTACAAGATTTTGGACAAATTTTGCTTCATATGAATACAAAAAAAGGTCTGCTAATAACGGGGCGCAATTGGTACCCATGGGAATTCCAATAGATTGTTGGAAGACCTGGTCTCCAAAAACCACATAGATATTGTCAATCAGAAACTCAAGCATCTTTTTAATGTCAACTTCAGAGTACTTGTGTGTATAATCAGAATTTTTTTTTAACAAAATAATTTTGTAAATGACCAATGACAAGGTAAGTATATTTACGAGTTCCATTTTTATTGAAAAAGCAGCTGTCAATGATATCAAAAAGCCTGGACTTTCATTTATCGTGGGGAATGGTTGTGTATAAAGTTGAAAAGTCGTAAGTTTTTAAGCTGTTGATTTTGGTAAAATCTTGTGATTTCAAATTTTCCAAAAGTGTTTCCTACAGGCGGGTAAGATGTCTATAACCCCTGTCTTATTTTTTTTTTTTTTTTTTTTTTTTTTTTTTTTTTTGTCTTATCAACATATATGCATTTTCAAACATTATCTGTAAACACATGTAATGTTATACTGAAATGTTTTGAATACTTAAAAGGTTTTTCGTCTATTTGTTTGATTGTGTTGTGATAAGTTTTATCGATTCTACAGAATAGTTTAGAAAACATTGATTTAATAATCGCGATATATATACATTCTGACATGAAACAATATTTGAAGTGTAGTTATTGTCATCTCTCAAGAGAGATGACATATTAAGTTTGTTACCCAGACATGAAGCCCCAGTGTAAGCTGCCATTGATAAGCTGGGGGTCTGGCAAATGACACGATTTCTAAATATAGAAATGTAAACAAAACTGCTAAATGACAAAGAATGGAAGCGATCTGTCAAACAAGCCATCTTAAAAAAAAAAAAACTATACACATTAATCATAGAGAGTCACAGAGACAGAATCGCTTGGATAGTGGTGGGTCTTCAAAGCACATGCAGTTATCTAATCATGGTCAGCATGCACTAAACATGGCATCGATTAGAACGGCCAAGGCGTGGATCCAAGAATTTACAGAAAAACAAAATCAAAGTAAATACTCACATTAAAAGTTTAAATACGACAGATGTGAATTGATGTCGAAAATTTTACCTTTATGTGTATATTAGTCATTCAATAACTTGATGCCATTTTTAAAATATTTTTTAAACAAATAGTAAATATTAAAACTACAGGCATTGGTAGAAAGATTAATATAATCATCGTGAGTTTTTACGCATGTCTGCACTATTCTTCGTTTTTTGTTCTATAAAAGATAAATGTCAGAAATACAATATTGTTACCTCTGTATAAAAGACGCAATTTCTTTACCCGACTCGTATTTTGAGAATTGATAATTAAAGCACCTGAAATCATTTTCTCTGTGTAATTTTAAATTGCATTATTGGTAAATGGCAAAAAGCAATCAAATCACTTCTCTTATTCTTGAAATATTATTATATAAAATGATTGTTTCCTTCAACAGCCTAAATATCAGGGTTGGTAAATTGGTACTCTTTCAGATAATTTGTAAATGCATAACTCTAGCTTATAACGTTTAAACTTTATTACTGACCTATATTTAAATGCATGTGAGGGTTATTTCTTTGGATAAACCATATATTTAAAAGTGGAAAATCTTTCGAAATCAACTGAGGGCCGGTGTCGTATAGTGAGACTTCTCCCATAGTGAGACTTCCCCCGGAAGGCTGGCTATATAGTGAGATATCCCCCGGGAAGACTGGCTATATAGTGAAACTTCCTCCCGGAAGATCGACTGGCAATGGAGTGAGACTTCTCCCGGGGAGGTCTCACTATATAGCCTGTCTTTCCCCCTTTCATAGTGAGACTTCCCCTCAAATGTAGTTTCCGGAATATCTTATTTCATTGTAAAACAATATTTTTCAGTATATGAATAAAAGTTCTTCATTAATTAATAATTAAAACATCTTAATAGTTTTTGAACAGTTTGTTAGCCAAAAAGAATTTTGGGATGATATGTACATGTATATTGATGTGAGATAACTGAATGAAAAATGTACGTTTTTGTTACAAGTATACATCTTTCTTTACTACATTGTGTTTATTGCATTCTCCATGAAGGTTAACATAAGCAAATTCCAAGAGTCCACGAGTAATGATCTCCTAAATGTTAAATGTATTTCTTTTGATAAGAATCATTTTGGAACGATTGATTTACTGTGCACAATAAATTTTATGCGCACTTCTATATTTATTCATTATCTATTTTATAAGATCATTATCAAAATGCAAATATACATACATCGTCGATGTAAATAAAATACAACTGAACATGGAAGGGGGAAGCCTCACTATGGTCGTTTAAGGGGGAAGGCTCACTATATAGTAATTCCCCCCCTACGGGGAGTCTTACTATATATAGCCAGATTTCCGGGGGGGGGGGGGGGGGTCTCACCATATTAGACCATACTAATTCAGGTTAGCTAGGAACGCTAAGGTTTTACCCATCTTCTTGTATAACAATTGTTTACAAATTTTACGAATACTGCTCGGTGGTTACATTTTAAACACATATACCAAAACAATATTTGAAATTACTGTTGCAAATGTTCACTGAAAGGCAGCTTGTCTCTCCCTTCCCCACATTTTTTTGTTGCAGCATATTCACCCCCCCCCCCCTCCCATGTGTTTTTCGAGAAAGTCAAAAAGTTTAAATCTTCCCTCCCCATCCACGAAATAAGAATTTCGAGTTTGAACACCCCCTTTTTTTCCTAGTGTAAGATTATTCAGGTAAGTTGTAATTTTTTTTTCTGACTACCCCCCTTTTTTCGGAAAAAAGTCCTTCTGCTTGTAATCGCTGAGGAAAAAAATGTTACATTCCACTGTCTATTGATGAAGCCAAAGAGATGACATTTCAGGTTTTCTGGAAAGCCAAACTTGTACTGATATTATGATGGTAATATTTCATTTTATCAATCAACAAAACTGGTTTTTCCTTTATATATAGACTCCATAAATTAAAAGTGAAATAAAATGCACATCTGAAACATTTTTATGGATATTGTATTTGCCATTAAAAATGTATGAGAGACATAAATATCATATATGTAATGATTTATGACAGACCTAATAATCGCCGAAATATGGCTGAAATATTGCCGACTCGACGTTAAAAAATAATAATCAATCAATCAATTCGCTTTATTACGTAAGACATACATCTTATTGTATACAACATAAATTTATAACATATAAACAGTAAGGCATAGCGCAGGTTTTTTTTTTAACAGCATAATAATTATACAATCAGTTTAATGGTGGAGAATGTACAAACCATTTTATTTAAATGTGTTTATAAGACAGTGAGACATTCATTACGTAAATTAAAAGCATGGTACAGAAACTTTCCCAAATTACAAATGTCCTTAACATTGTGTGCACATAACAACTGTATGAATTTGAACATAGATGGTTTTTCCCAGTAAAATTTTTTAATATATTTTGCTCGTAAATCCCTATATCGTGGACATTTTAAAACAAAATGGAATTCGTCTTCAATTTCACATCTACATAATTCGCATATTCGATTTTCGCGTAATATATTTTTATGGCGTCCACTTTCTATAGCTAAATTATGTGATGACAGTCTTATCCTGCTAATTTGCTTTTTATAAATGGAAGGAATAGGTTTTACCAAATAATATTGCAGTGTGAAGTGGTCAATAATATTCTTAAATAACATACATCTAGATGAACTATTGATATCTGCAAGGAGATTCTGTACATAGGTGTCAATAATTCTTTGCTTTATAATCAAGAAATGGCTGTTATAACAAATTCTTTCTTGGTCAGTCCACATGTAACCTAACCCAATTTCGAATAATTTATCTTTAATACTGGAAGCCCAGTTCGTGAGCTTGTTCATTGGTTGTTCAATTTCCTTTTCAATTTCAATCAATCATACCAAATTATTTTAACTTTTCTTCCATCAACTTTCATTATCTTTGTGGTAATATACCATTCTCACACATATGATGTGTATGTCTCCTAGTCTATTTGATATTAAAGAGCATAGTTTTTATACGAATATTTCTTAAACTAGACAGCCAACTGAAAAAAAATGAAGATACAAGGGTATCTTCAATCTGTTAAAGTCAATATTTTGGACTCTCTTTGACCATCAAGTAAATCAATTTTGGATTATAAAAGTCTCCAAAAACTTAGAATTTTAATTACATTTTTTAATTTAATTTGAACACTTGAATGGTGATTGTGTAGTAACATACAATATCAACTGGACTCCAACCGAACCCCGGGTTTCCCTAACAAAAAAATCACTATTGTTAACTATAGTGATAACTTTGACACTATGAACACTTTGATTTACTATAGTGATAACATTACACTTTGATTTACTATAGTGATTACTTTGAAAACTTTGATTTACTATAGTGATCACTATGACACTATAGTGATCACTTTGAAAACTTTGATTTACTATAATGATCACTTTGACACTATAGTGATTACTTTGAAAACTTTGATTTACTATAGTGATCACTATGACACTATAGTGATCACTTTGAAAACTTTGATTTACTATAATGATCACTTTGATTTACTATGGTTAACTATAGTTATTTTTTTTGTTAGGGTTGCTTTTGGGTTTGCTAGGGCTGACCACGAGCAAAACCAGAGCGCTCCCAAAGCACACCCGAGTCGGATTCAGAGCAAACGCTGATAACAAACCCCAATTTCAGAAGCGCAATCAGAAAGCGAACCTGGTTTTCGTTTTTACGTAACAGAGATGTCTATCAAGATTACACGTTGATCAATTAGTGCGTTGACCAAACAGCATGCCTAGTGGCATTTGATGTAAATCAAAAGAACTGTACACATACAGATGTAAGTGTATAAGAAATGTGTACATATATTATATACATTTTAAATTTACTTTTATCTATGTAATTATTATGTATAAATAATAATTCTCAAGAAAACATTAACTGTTCAGATCGTAATTCTTTTTTCATATTTTTTTCTTTTAAAAATCAAATTAAACATGTACATACATTTGAATCGTGCATTGTGTAAATTTACCAGACAGGTTTTGTGGAAATAATGCATGTAATTCCAATGGTGATAATTACCATAAAACGTTTCTGTTTTTATTTTCTATTATATTTTATTTATTAAGAAGCCATTCTTGATTTAATTATTATTTGTCAAGTATTTATTTCATTTTGTATTTTCCATTCATTTTTATTACAATTTTTTTCGTCTTCGAGGGCCATTCAAAACTGGTTACTTCCATCTATATACATATAAGTAATTCAGAAAAAAATCATTAGATTTATAATAATTTGCAATTTGTATTAATTTGTGTAATCTTTACAAAAATACATAACATGTATTCTGAGCCCAACATATTATTTTCGTTATGTTGAAATGTACAGTCTTAAATTTCTAAGGCTAATTTTATTTATAAAAGAATCCTAAATTATCTTAAGTTATCAATAACTTAATTATAAACTTTTTGATTGTATAAAAGATTATCAATCATCATTATGTATCTATATCATCAACCTATTGTTAGTTTAGGCTATTTTAGGATGCAAAGAGCATTGACGGTGTCGTGTTGTTCTTTAAACCGAAACTGGTTTGAAGGATATATCCGGTTACCATGGTCATGGTGTACCTATTAAGTACAAACCCCCCTTACATTCAAACTTTTTATACCCCTACCCTGTCCAAAACCCTTAGGTTACATATGCCTGATCTGGGTATGGTGTTTGGAACGTGTAAAATTGTACCACCCGGTTAGAACATTGCATTGAACAGTCAAAAAAGGAACCAAGAACAAAACAAAGATTGGCAGGTGCAATGAAATAGTTTTGTTACATGTAAGAGCGAGGGTGTGTGTGTAGAAAATGTATAATGCTATGTATTTTCATTGAATACGTAGATCAAACTGGTATATTTATAATATCTCTAAATATATTTATAGTTGCATGACTTATATGAGTCAGTATTAAAAGCACATACATGGTAACCCGAAATTCGATTAAAGATGAGGTACATATGCAAAAACACTCACACCACAAACTAGAGTGTTCCAAATAGCGCATATGTCGCCTGCGTTATAGCTTCACTTAAAATGAAAATTAATCTAAGAGTGGTAAGCTTTCTATTTACTGTAAGCACGATAATTCTTGCAAAGAAAAAAAATGGTATCCGTGCATGAATACTATAAAATTGTAGTAGAGTCTGACAATCAAAGAAAATATGGCTCCCTAACCCGTAATTTAAAAAAAAAAGTTGAGGGGATGCACCTCTCCCCCCTAATCTCAGCGAGATCCGTAGAGACTAAAAATCTTGGTCTGGTGTCTCTACGGATCTCAGACCAGTGTCATATTATCTCATTTGGGGTTTCGTGCCCGGACTTTGACCACTTGTTTCGATTAATACGGGCTAAAATAAATCAGCTGTCCGCTTCAACTTTTTGCTTTGGACAGCCTTTTAATTCCCTATCACCATAAAACTTTCATTTCGGTTTAAATCCATCAATATATACAGTTGTTGATTTTTCACAGCAATAAGCTATTCGTTTAAACCTCCGATACTGAAGAGTTCCAGCAATAGTCTGCTTCAAATACTTCGTTCTACTACTATCTCCTATAGAAATGATACATAGTACAAAGTATTTGAAGCAGACTTTTGCTGGAACTCTTCAGCATCGGCCCTTGTCCCCCATCCCCCCTTCTGCTACGTGCCTTTTTAAGATGCCTGAAATGCAAGAGAAAATACAAAACATTTCGTAAATTTCTACTTTTAAAGTCTGAGGAAGAGTTGCATATGGTGTGATTGTTGTTTTGCCTGCAGAACAGAGTGGCACTTAGGGATGACTTTACCTGGGGTCTGTCTGTCTGTCCGTCTGTACGTCTGTTACAATCTTTATCTTGAGAACGGTAAGAGGTAGGAATATGATATTTTGCAAATATATTGTTTGGCACTATGGCTTTTGTAAATTACTATGGTTACCCTCCTCGTGTCCCTTGACCTTGACCTTTGACCAGCTTTTCAAAATAGTTCATTGTGCCAATATACAGCATTTTGACATTTAGAAGGTAAGGCTATGCCATATAGCATGTGCACTGTTTGTAATCAGAGAATATAAGAAATACCAGCATTACAATCCACATGACCTTAGATCTTAGACCTCATTTGCAAATAAATTCCCACGGCAGTTTAAATCAAGTTTTGCCGTTTGAATTTTAAGAGCCAGGATTTTGATTATTACTTTTTATTCATGTTTATGAGTTCATGATACTGTCCTTTGAAACTGTATGATATTCACTTAACACAAAATGGATCGTGTAAGCTGACAATTGTAGTAAAGACAGACTGAAATCTCTTTTGGAGGATTGTAAGAAACACGCATTAATAAGATGATAAATAGTTATTTCAATAATTTCAATTTAACATAGCTTTTTACTATTTGAAAATGTTCATTGAAAGGCCTGTTGACTCCCCAACTTTTTGTTGCAGTAGAGTCAAATAAGGGTATGTAGTAGTGTATGAAAAAAATGGTACTAAAAGAAGCTTGATCCTACCCCCCCCCCCCCCCACACACACACACACACACGCACACACAAACACACACACACACAGAACAGGATTTTTGAGTTTTGAAATTTTCCCTTTTTTTTTTTTGCTTGTCAGGTTTGATTTTTTGTCTGGCAGCCAACCCCAACCCCCTTTCCCCCACCACCACCACACTTTCAAAATGCTTCATCACTGATAAATTATTATTGTGTTTATTGCATTTAATTAAAAAGAACTAATTAGAATTTTGATTTCGTGCCGCTTACAATTGGTGCTCATATTCCTCGTTATTGTATTTAGTAGTTCTTTAAAGTCGGGGGTGTGGTGGTAAAACGGTCTGACTGTATTTGTTTTTAAATCACTCTCCCTCATACAGGAACAACAAAGTTTTGAAAATAATCGTAGAACATATTGTGAAATTATGGTAATTTTATTTATGTCCTCCTCTTGCCGCTTACGTGATCGTGTATGCACGTGCTTCTGATCGCCACCAAACAACATAGAACCATTCCTACTACGATATATTTGGAATATAT
Source organism: Saccostrea echinata (assembly GCF_033153115.1). Taxonomy (NCBI): domain Eukaryota; kingdom Metazoa; phylum Mollusca; class Bivalvia; order Ostreida; family Ostreidae; genus Saccostrea; species Saccostrea echinata. The sequence continues at coordinate 12,068,468 of NW_026889795.1, read as the reverse complement.
AAAGTTCGGAACTCACAACGAAAGGTTAAAACGCATTGCGCTGGAATGAACCTAAGGTTGACCCCTAGCAAACGCACGGCGAATCCAGAACACACCCAAAGCGCACCAATCTTTTTAAATAGCGGACCCCGAGAAAATGCAACGCGAACCCGGGATTCGTTTTAAGGTTTCGCTTTGGTGTTCAATTGCGTCTAGTCGGTACTGTTTACTGAACTTTCAAGCAATGCTTTATTCACTTATTAATAGAAAGACTAAATCTAATTAAGCCCCTAAACATCCTTTGTTTATTTCTAGCATCACAAAAAGTTACTGTGTTTATTATTAACACCTATCAAAAACTTGCTTCTTCTCTCCTATTTTGGAATATTCTAATGGTTCTTCATTATAAAACGTTGTAGTAAAATGGCGGAAATTATTGATTAGACGGAGGCTATCAGCCTCCTCTATTACTATCGGTCAGCTTGCATATGACGTCGATAATGAACCGGAAAGATTTGGCAGACACCACCTAGCGGCGAAATTATGTCTATCATACTTTTTCAGTTTGATAAATATATAAATATGCAACATTTAAAAAAAAATTAATTTCGGTTATTTCGTCATCTACTGTGCTTAGAATAAGAATTTTATATTCTATACTCGCCCTTTTCCGTCACCGTTGAAATGGCTGAGTAATTACGATTGTTCTATAAATATGTCACTCGGATCACCTTGGCTTATTCCATATAGATATAGGGTATGGTTTGCCGAATGATGAATATGTATGAGAATAATGAATAATGATGATGTTTGGGGTTTACATGCAGGGTAGTCAGTTAAAGAAATAGTTCAAATTGTTTATGTTATTAATTGCATCAATAATGAAAGTATATGGTAAAACGTTACATAAATATTGTGTATGTATATTTTTTATGCTAAATAGTGGAACATGGACTAATAAAAAGAGATAGATATTGTTTCATAACAATGCGGATGAATAAACAAAAATAGTGCGTAGCGTCATTCAGGAAAATTTGCAGGAAGAATCCAGAGGCATTCAAGCAAAGAAACGTCAACAAACACAGTTTTCCACGTTATCCAGTGTGTTCTCAAAAGACAAAGGTAAAGAATACTTAATTATTGTATTGTTAAATATTCACCACAGTCTTGGCTCTGAAACGTCAACAAACACAGTATTCCACGTTATCCAGTGTAGAGTGTTCTCAAAAGACAAAGGTAAAGAATACTTAATTATTGTATTATTAAATTTTCACCACAGTCTTGGCTCTCTCTGTCAATGTAAACTATTTATGTTGGTGTAGACCAGTTTATTCACCAGCTGTAACGTTAGATCCTTTAATCTGAGCACGTGGATACTTACGATTTGACACTGTTTAGATCTAATCATTTTTTTCAGAAGTTTGTCAGTTTTCTCACAACATCTGCTTATCATGTCTTAGATGTCACTTGTTTAGAAATATTTCTCACTTATTTTAGTTAATACTGTGAAAAATTAAGCTTGAGAAAATTTTGTGAAAACATTGCTTGACTACTGAGATGAAGCATGAGAAAAGCTTGAGATGAGGATAAAAATTGTTGAATTGAAATAGAGAAAAAAATAAGAAAAGTGTACAGAAGTGTGAATTGAGATACTAATTGGAACATACAAAACATAAGGGAATGCTCAACCTATGAACCTCCAACCATGGTGAAGCTAACATAATAATTGTGAATATTGTGAGTTTCACATTTTCTCAGGACACATCTTCAAGACTAAGATAATATAAACTTGTCAATAATTATGTAACCATTATCAATAAGTAGAATTCACAAATTTGAAATTAACTGCTACTGAATTTAGTTGAATTCATAATTCTGAAATTTAAGCCACTAAATCCTTTGCTCAAAGTTGTTCAAATAAGAATTGAACACTTCATCACAACAAAGAGTAAATATTGTTTAAAAACTGAATTCACTTTTAGTAAATCCTAATTTAATACACTTTGGATTTGAAATTTAAGGAATATTGCAACCACACAGTGTTTGAAATTTCACAAAAATTGCCCGTCATGTTTGAATTTCCACAAAAATTGCCTGTAATGCACTAAAATGATTAACAATTCAAATTGTTGATAATTTGTTGCTTTTTTAAATATCTTACTTCAAAGGCACAAGAGGACCAATGCAAAAGTCTATGACTTTTTATTCCTTATACTTTGTAACCATGTAAGGCATTTATGATCTGTTTCTACATCTTTATGTATGTAAACAGGTGTGTTGAGAGAAGCTTTTGTTTTTTGGAACATTTTAGCTTATGATGTAATTAAAACATCAGTTATAAAGAATTTTGTTACTAGTAACAGTGAGTGTTAACAAGATATCAGAGTCAACAATGTACATATTTAATAAATGATCAATATAGAACGTTCAGTGACATGACATTCTCATCAGAAGAATTAGCAGCTCAAATCTAAAGATTATATACAATATGGAGCATCATCCAAGTCTTGCTTTGCCATCAAAGATCCTATGTGCAGATTATTCTCAAGGTGGATCCCATTTTCCATCAACATCAAGAGGCAAGCAATGTATGAGCAATTGCTTTATGTTTTTACTATTCACACAATTTGTAAAAGATGCACCTTCTTTGTCAAGACATGACTTGCATGCAATTTTGGAAGCTGGTGATATTTTATACACTTCCCTTCGTAAGTCAGATGAGTTTTTGCTGATATCAGAATTACCAAATCATGTCAAATTTAGAAAGAAATATTTTTCATCATATGTGAAAAAAACCTTTGTGGGTTGTATGGGTATTAGTAGCAGTTCAGGGATTGGTGTGTCACTTGAAACTTCTTTGAATAGGACTTTAGCAGCAACTGAAAATGCAATACTCATTTTCCATTCATCTGCAGTTGCTATTAAGCATCATGGTGGATATTATTATGTTTTTGATTCCCACAATAGGGGTAAAAATGGCCTTTGTGATCCTGAAGGAAAATGTGTTGTTTCAATGTTAACTTGCTTTCCAGCTTTATGCCAGTTTTTGAGAAATCTTTGCCAATCTTTATCAGCAATTGAACTTCATAAAGTTCAATATGAAAGTTGTGCAATAACATTAAGAGAATTGTGTTCCAGGCCTCATAAACCAATTGTAAATATTAATGAAGATAGGAGGAGTTTTCTTTTGAATACCACTGGCATTGCATCGCAGTTGGTGGAAGATGTTACTTTAGGAAAGAGAGTTCATGAAAGCCTTGAAAGTGAACATTCAACAGCCAAAAAAATTTGTTGTAAAATGAAGGAGGATATTAATGAAAAGGGTGTTTCATGTATTTCAGATCTACAATTATTAGAAAACAAATCAGACTCTAACAGAATAAACAAGGCAATAGAAAATAAATCAGAAAGTGATAAGGGAAACAAATTGAATAAACAAGTTCATTCTGCCATTGCTAACTTTAAAAATTTTGTTGCAAATGGTCCGTCATATATTTGTTCCTGCTGCACTCAGACATGGTTTAGGGAAAGCGTCTTTAAAACTGAATCTTTGCACTCCTCAGTGTTTGCTAGGGCATATTTACTGAACATAAAAAGTGCTGAAAAAACTGAGTGGGTTTGTTTGACATGCTATCGGCATTTGAAACGGGGGAAAGTTCCAGCTTGCTCAGTTCAGAATGGTTTTGGTTTTCCAGAAAGACCACCACAGTTAGATATAACAGAAATGGAAGAGCGCCTGATAAGTCCACGAATCCCTTTCATGCAAATAATGGAAAAACCGCGAGGTGGCCAAAAAAGTTTGCGTGGAAATGTCGTTAATGTTCCGTCTGATGTTAGTGAGACAGTGAAATGTTTACCAAGAATGTTTGCAGAAACTGAGACCATTCAGGTTAAATTGAAGCGCAAAAATGCATTCAAACATCATGTATTACATGAGCCTGTGAGACCAAATAAATGCCTTGATGCCCTACAGTGGCTAATTGAGAACAGCAAGCTGTTTAGGAGTGAAGGGATAACAATCAATGCCAGTTGGAATATCACAGAAGAACAGAAAGAGTGGTATGATTTAAACAGGGAACAGACAGAGGACAGTTCTGAAGAAATAGTCATGAGTGTAGAGGAAGAATGCACAGACAACTGGACAGAGGATCCAAACTTTCACACTAGATTAACTGGTAATACAGATACACTGATGTATCCTACTGATGTAAGGTCTCTCTGCAGAAATTTTTCTTTTGCGCCTGGTGAAAATCAAATCCCCCTAGGTTTATATCAGGATCCACATGCTGAATATCTAGCTTTTCCTACAATATTTTGTGGTCAGAATCGTCCATCTAACAAAGACAGGTTAGTTCCAGTCACATATAGTACCATATGTAAGTGGGAGTTGAGATCAAAAGACAGGAGAGTAGCTTGCTCAATGCCAAATTTGTTTTTCAAATTAAAAAAGATACAGGTAAAACAAATTCAAGACAAAGTAATTCTTGCCATGAGAAAGTGCCAAAAAGATGGCAAGAAGATAACAGCTAAGCAAGTTTTGAACCCTGCTGCTTTTGACAATATTGTACGATTAAATGAAGGTTATAGGGTTCTACGGACATTGAGAGGATCCCCTGCATACTGGGAAAGTGCTAAAAAGGATGTTTTTGCCATGATAAGACAATTGGGAATACCAACGTGGTTTTGTTCATTTTCAGCTGCAGAAACAAGATGGACTAGTCTGCTAAAAATTCTGAGTACATTACTGAACAAAACAGAATTATCTGATGAACAAATCTCTGAGCTCTCTTGGACAGATAAATGTGAGCTTATAAAGAAAGATCCAGTGACTTGCTCAAGGTATTTCCATCACAGGTTCCAGATATTCATGCAAAGAATCTTGAAAAGCAGTTTGAATCCGCTTGGGAAAATTGTTGATTTCTTTTTCCGTGTAGAATTCCAGCAAAGAGGTTCTCCACATATCCACATGCTCTTGTGGATTGAAAATGCCCCTATTTATGGAGAAATGACAAAAACAGACATAGAGGCTTTTATCGACAAGCATTGCACATGTTCAAAGAATGATGAAATACCAGAACTGATCAATTATCAAACACATAGACATGCTCATACATGTAAAAAGAGGGGAAAAAATGTCTGCCGATTTAACTTTCCTTTGCCACCAATGCCACAAACAAAGATTTTGGAACCCCTTGATGACAAGGAATTCGAAGAAAATACTCAAGTACAGCAGGATTATCTTAAGATTTTTGAATATTTAAATGAAATCAAACTAGGGGAAGAAATCACTTTTGAAAATTTCCTAAAGGAACTAGGAATGACATTTGAATCCTACGAAATGGCTATCAGGTCAAGTTTGAAATCAGCAAAAGTATTCCTGCAGCGTAATGTGTCAGACATAAGAATTAATTCATACAATGAAGTTTTATTAAGAGCTTGGGAAGCTAACATTGATGTCCAATTTGTGCTTGATGGATATGCTTGTGCAGCATACATAGTCTCGTATATTTCAAAATCACAGAGAGGAATGTCCAATTTGCTACATGAAGCTTGTGAAGAAGCAAGGAATGGAAACATGTCCTTAAAACAGCAAGTAAGGAAGATTGGAAACAAATTTCTCACACATGTGGAAATATGTGCACAGGAGGCAACATATCTAATATTGCAAATGCCTCTGCGTAATAGTAGCAGAAGTGTTGTATTTGTCAATACTAATGAACCAAAACAAAGAACATTTTTACTTAAACCGATGGAATCCTTCAGGAACTACCAGATAATTCCACTGATATTGAGTCGGACAACTCAATTAAACGTTATCAAAGAAGACCAAAGTCACTACAAAATTGCTGCTTAGCAGACTTCATCTCAAAGTTTGATGTAATTTTTCCTGCAAAAGATAAAGGGCAACAACACATTGACTTACACCTATTGCCAGAGGATGAAAGAGAGGAAATAAATGAAGATGACATTTTTCAAGAAACAGATACTGCTGAAAATAACTACGAAAAAGAGTATCAAATGAAAGATGGTTCAATACTGAGGCAGCGAAAAACACAGAAGATCATAAGATATGTGAGATTTAACAGGGAACAGGACCCAGAAAATTACTTCAGAGAACAACTGATGCTGTTTTTACCATGGAGAAATGAAGACCATGACTTAATGGGGAACTTTGCCACTTATGAGTTGTGTTTCTTTCACAATCAAGAGACCATAAAAAAGAACAAGAAACAGTATGAGGCTGATAAAGGAATAACAGATGTTGTAGAAAATGATATGCATCATATGTCAGTTGATGGTAATCATGTTGTTTCAGCAGAAATTCAACATCAAGAGGAACTTGACTTACAACAGGATGTTGAAGTATGCGAAACACACGGATGTTTCAATCCACAATTTATGGGAGCAGAATATGATATAGGCACAGATCTGGGAATCACAAGGAAGCAAATTGAGACAAATGATGTAGTATTGCATCAAATGACTGACACTGAATATAAGAATAAAGTACGGTCTTTAAATGAGGATCAAAAATTATTCTTCTACCATGTACTTCATAAGGTGAAAATGGAAAATTTTCCATTCTATAACTTTTTGACAGGAGGTGCAGGTGTTGGTAAAAGTTTGTTGACAACATGCCTTTATCAAGCCATCACACGATACTATGCAAAACAGCCAGGAGAAAATCTTGATGAAATAAAAACTGTTCTGTGTGCTCCAACAGGTAAAGCTGCATATAACATAGGAGGACAAACCATTCATTCCTTGTTCTGTATCCCTGCAAATCAAAACCTGTGTTATAAACCTCTTGATGCACAACAGCTAGATACAATAAGAGTAAAGTTTCGCAGCCTGAAAATAATTTTTATTGATGAAATATCAATGGTTGGCAATAAAATGTTCAATTTCATTAATTTACGACTCCAAGAAATCTTTGCAAGAAATATTCCTTTTGGAGGGTTAAGTATCATAGCAATTGGTGACCTTTTTCAGCTAAAGCCGGTATTTGATGGATGGGTGTTTGAAAATCTTGATGATGGATATGGGCCACTTGCGATGAATCTTTGGAGTGAATTATTTCAGGTGTTTGAACTAAAAGAAATTATGCGACAAAAAGAAGACAAAGACTTTGCAGAACTACTGAACAGATTACGGGAGGGATTGCAGACAGAACAGGACATAGAGCAATTAAAAACACGCACGTCTTGCTTGAATGCATTGCAGAATGTCAATCTTGTTCCACATTTATTTACAACAAATGCTAAGGTAAATTGTCACAACATGAAAGCATATAATAGTGCTGCTATTGAAAACAAATGCACTGTTTCAGCAATAGACACAGTAGGTGGCGATGTAACCACAGATATGAAAAACAAAATTCTTGCACAGGTATCCGAAAACCCCTCAAAAACAATGGGATTGCATAAGGAACTTCATCTTGTGAAAGATTTGCCAGCAGAAATATGCACAAATCTAAATGTACAGGATGGACTAACTAATGGTAGCCCGTGTGTTGTAAAGAAATTGGATTTTAGAGTTCCTGGTTTCAAAAGATGTAGTATTGTGTGGACTTTGTTTGATGAACCAAGCATTGGGTCTGCCACTAGAATGAAATATGCCCATTTGTATACCAAAGATATTTGCAAATCTTGGACACCTATTGTTGAAATTTCACCAAAATTTACTGTAGGGCGTCATAAGTCCTGTTACGTTACAAGAAGGCAGTTTCCATTAAGGTTAGCCTGTGCCAAGACCATCCACAAAGCTCAAGGGTCAACTCTGAATGATGTAGTAGTAGATTTAGGGACAAGAAAAGAAGAACATATGCATTATGTTGCCTTAAGTAGAGTGCGCAAGATACAGAACTTGTTCATACTGTCTTTGAATGAACAGAAGATAGCAGTATCTGGCAACGTTATCAGTGAAATGCAGCGGTTGAGAGACAATGCTGTGTTGAGGACATGCTTACCAATATTGGGAAATATTGCATCAGATATGAAAATCATATATCAAAACTGCAGGTCCTTGCACCTTCACATGAAAGATGTCTATGCTGACAAAAATTTGATTTTAGGAAACATTATAGCATTCTCAGAATCTAGGCTTATGCATAGAGACAGAGATGAAGATTTTCAGTTGCCTGGTTTCAACATGTATCGTTTTGATGCAGATGTTTCAAATGAATTAGAACGCCCATGCACTGGAATGGTGCTATATTCCCAAATTGAGTTGAATAACCCAAGAAATTTTATTTTATGTGGCATAGAAACTGTAATTGTAACTTTAGATTACAAGGAATGTGCACTAAACCTTGTGTTTATTTACTGTCCCCCGAAAAAAGCAAGCATCTCTAATTTTTGCCAATACCTGATATCAATTATGCAGTTACATGAGGCAGACATTCCAATTTTGATCATGGGAGATACAAATATTGACTATTTTTCCCAAAAACAACTTTCCGCATTTATACAAAAAACAAAGCTGAGACAAATTATGCATAGTTATACAAGAGACTATGGAACATGCTTAGATCATATTTATACTACATATGTGTCGAATTCAGATGTTTCTTGTGCCACCTTAGAATCTTATTACTCGGACCACAAACCAATTATTGCTTATTTGCCTCTGAATTAATGGGAAACAATGATTTTTTCCTATACTGTTTCATGAAAATTTCATATTTATTGGCTTATAGAATAGATGTACACACTGATCATGGGTACTATTTTAAGAATTTCCATATTTCCCCTAGAATGTTAGTCTAAGACAGCTTTTCTTTACTTTTTTTCTTTTTCCTGTAGTGTTTCATTTTTGTAGTGTTTCATTTTATGTTTCATTGTGAGACATATTTATTCGGTAATTGTGCAATAACAGAACATAAAGTCTTCAGATTAAATTAGTATCCCATATAAAACTAAAGCAAAGGTTAATGTTATTAAAGTGGTTGTTTATTTTCAATCTACTGATTATTAATGACTTCATCTTGTATCAAATTTCTTGCCAGTTATCTATAAAAACATATTTTCTTAATTCAGATGCAAGAAAAATCTCTGAAAGAACTGAGTGAGGAAAGCAAAACCAAGGAGACGGTAACCTACCCACTGGGGAAGTTGGTTGTGAAAGTTGCTAAAGTTGGCCACACAGCAAAATTCACAGGGAGCAATGGAGTGCCAGGAAGCATGCTAAACTTTAGCATTGCTGATTCAACAGATGCAATGTTGGCTACTCTGAGTGATGAGACGCAATTTAACAAAATAAAGGAAGGAAGAACCCTTCAACTCAGGAACTTTCTGGTGAAAGGAAAGAGAGTAGTGCTTTCAGGGCACTCAAAAGTCATGAGTGCATCTGCTCTAGAACTGCCTGATGGACAAATTCAGAAGGCAACACTTCTCATCATGCCTCCATCTCCCTCCAAGACGCTGAGGGAAGCCATGGACTCCCCTCTGCGTGACATCGTAACTATTCAGGGCCAGATAATTCGGGTAAATATTAGAAGTTTGTTCCCTCTAGTAGTGCAGAAATTGAAAGCATTCATATTTTCCATTTACTCACATGTACATGTTTTGCTTTTATTTGAACATATTTCTATAATCTATTGTGTATATTATTTTTTAGGATGAAGCAGTTAAGTTTGTTCAAGTTGGGCAAAAGGAGACAAAAATTCGAACCATCACCTTAGAGGAACACGGAAACACAATGGAGGTAACACTCTGGAGGGATTTGGCAGAAAGCCAGCTTAAAGTGCAAGACTTCGTTGAAATTTGTCATTGTGTCGTGTCTGAGTGGCAAAAGAAGAAATCACTGAACACGACAAGGAACTCTTTAATCAAGGTAGCATACAAGTATTAAATAATGGAAAACTCAAGTTGAATATATATTTTTATGAATAAAAGGAAGCAATGTTGAAGCATCAACACCAGTATAATCGGTAAAATGTTTTAGTTCATGTTTTTGTTTAAAGCATATATAATTTTTGGAAATTGTGTATTTTCTTAGGTTCACTAATGGAAGGTAGTACATGTAGTATTGTTGTTCAGAATATAACTTGCTTGTTTTGTAAAGGATTGTCCTTAACATTGCTCAGTTCCTTTCTAGCAAATTATTAAAACTACCTTGCAAATTACAGTTAAATTCTGTAGCTTAAAATATCCATCATACTTTTCAGACTGTTGCTCCCCGTGAAGTTGATGTGACAGGCCAAGTAGAGGCTTTGGCGATACTTGAACAGGACGTGGAAATGTGTATCAGAGACGAGACGAAGGGTTTGAAAAATGTAAAATTTGATTTGGCTTTGCTGAAATTAGAGCTCAGTTTAAGAGAGGACGAAGGAAGTATGGAAACTGATGCAGATCTGGAAGAATTCTTGATCACGAAATTGCCGTTCAAGGTTCAAGTCAAATTGAGTGGATCAAATGTAAACTCTTTTGACATCCTTGAAATGTAAAGCTATGTTGTGGGTATAAATGACTCGCCTACTATTGTGTCAAAACACCAATGATTATAGAAGGTGTCTATTCTACTTGTTAAACTTCAAAGTTACTGCTATTTTTCATTCATTTGGTGTTTTTACAAATGCATGTGAATATTATTTCTATGTTTTTTTATCATCAGAGATTTACAAATTGTGAAACATACAAGTATTGTAATGATCCACTTTGGTATTTTCAATAGTAAATGTGTGGTAAATATATGTGCCATTTTTACAGATTACTCAGGAATTCACTTTTACATCTTGTCACCTGATATTGATCAAAACATGAAAATTTTTCATATCATTTCAAGGCTCCTGAACAGCAATTGTCACTTGCAGCAATGCTGACGGTAGGAAATGTTGCATTTAGATTGTTCCTTTGTATTTGTGTTACACATGTAGATAATTCCTTGATCTATGCTTTATGTACAGACAAAATTAAGAATGACACATTTTTTCAATTTTAAAATTCATTGCAAAGCTGTACTTCATTTTTTTTTTTACTTTTATAGAGAATTGTCTATTTTCCCTTTATATTATTTTTTCTTAGCATTTGAATGCTACAGCTTTTTGCCCTACATAATTGCTGTGACATTGCATGATGCTCAAGATATTTTGCGCTTGTGTACATAGAGCTTTTTTCCCTTGTCAGACTGAAGGCGATTCAATATTGTCAGCCTTTGATGTGTTAATATTAAAAACAGTATATGGAAATCGTTTTCATATCATGATTTAATGCCTTATGATCTGCTTAGTGTTACTTTTATGCATATTGATATTGTTTTGCCTTGCATAGCTCTAAGGATTTCATGTAGCATTGATTTTGGTTTTGTTCATCTGCAAAGATTTTTCTTTCTTAATCTTGCCAATACAGGACATTGTAGTATATGTTGTACTTTTTTATTATTTTTACAAGTTTTGTATCATAGTATACTATAGTTAGGATAGTTTTTTTTGTGTGTTTGAATAATTTGATGCCATGGGATTTTTTCCCTGCCAAAGTTTTGTGAAATACTCATGCAATGCAATTTTTCCTTATTGGTATGGTTTTTTCCTATATATACATTTGATGTGTGTAAGCCTTTGCCATATTTCTGCCCTCATATATTTCATTGTCATGGCATAAACGTAGCATAACAAAAATTCAGTATTATTTTGTTTTTAAGACGTCAGATGCTTTACCTTGCATATCAGCTTTTTGGACTAAATTGTGCTATGTATTTTGCCATTTGTAAAAGTTAAACACATTTTTAAACATTTATTGATAATTTGTTTTGCTGATTCTTCCAGTTTTTATCAAATTGGGTTTTACCTGGATAAAGTAGGCTCTAGCTGGCATCATTGTTCATTTGTTATCTGTAATATGCTTGTATATTGTGTGTTTTCTTGCTAAATTAGCACATATATTTAGCAACCAGTTGGCTTGCTTAATCATATTTTGATAATATCTTTATTGTCAATTTCTTTTCCATGTAGGTGAACTCTAGTCAGATCTGTTAGATGTAAGTTGACTTTAACCAGTGTGACCTTTTAGCTTAGTGGAGAATGTTTCAAAGTTGCTGATATATTTCCTATGTAAATATTTGACTTCTACTCCCATAAGTTTCTTGATAATTTGGACCATTATTCTTACATTACTTAGCTTAGGTAATGTTATTTTTTTTCCATTGGAAAGTCAAATCTTGAACAAAAGAATCCTTCAAAAGATATAGAGCTTAACAGTAATTGAAAACATTCTTACTTCATGTTTATTAAATTTGATGAATTCAGACAAGGCTTGTATCATATTGTGTCAGACACCTATATTACTTAAATGTGCATTGAAACTCTTGTATTTTGTAAATGTCATATTCTCTTTAGTCTAGATACGTATTCCAGTTTATTCCATGAAATCATGTCATCTTCCCATTGCATTAGAAAAAAAACCTGCATTTATTCTTTTCATCTGTTACTATGGTGCTCAACAATTCAAATCCTTAATGGTGCCAAACTGTGTTCAAGTTTTTGTATTTAAAAAAAGCATTGTTTTATTTTGTCGGAAATGTCAAATAAATTTTGGATTATTTTATATGTTATTTTGTTATTATGAATATTTAGCGATATATCCCTAAAGCAGAGGGAAGGATAAATGGATTCACCCTGCGTGTCCATCTTTGTTAATTTTATATGCAGGTCATAACATGGTGTACACTCGTTATCTGACTTTATGAAGCACAAGGTGATTTGGTTCAAGGTCTGTGTCAAAATTTGTATGTGGTCAATATTTCTGCAAAATGTTAAAATTTTATTTGATCTAATGTAGGATTCCTTGCACACAGAAACTATACAAACGGTGTTACAAGCTTCCCTGAATTGAGGAACAGAGCACTTTTATATGGTTATATAACAGAACGAGTTTGACAGGATGCTCTTATCAAAAGTATAAAATCAACCTTGCTTAGGTGCCATAATTAAACGCCCCAGAATGGACAGCCTCCGTCTCTCAGTACTTTCAGTACTTTGATTTTTTTTATCGTTTAAAGCTGTCCCTGATCGGTAAAAGTTTTGTTCTGTAGACTTCAAATGATTTATATCCCTATTTTTTTAAAATAAACTATTTAAATACTTACAGTTTCTAAGAATGTAATCCATGTGAAAAATATCCAGAGCATGGTTACTAAAGATTTTTATCTTTTGTATATATTGATAATCATTGGAAAAGAAAATATTTAGGTCGAACGTCATCCAGATACTTAAGATCAGCAATGGCAGTTTTTAAATCTATTATGAATATTTAAAAACCCACTCTACTGGATGAATGCCTTTTTTTTTTACCTCTTTTAAAGCGAAATGATCGTCTTTATATTTACAGTGCAGTGTGCTGAGTCAGAAAAAGCTGATTAAAGAGAGTAAGATCTTGTAAAAAATAGTTTGTTAGAATGTTTATAAAAATTTGCGTATCATCCTTTAGCAATTCGAAAAAAAGACACATCTCAATTATTTGTATATATTTGTTGATGATGAAGAATTTACAATACTCAGCTAGGTTAAGGACTCTCCTACTTACATTAGCCTATGCAGAGCTTTGGGAAATCGATTATGACGTCACGTTAAAACTGTACAAATAAATCTCGGCGAATAAATACTAATGTTCTTTTTCATTTCCACTTACATACAGTAATTTCACATGGATATTGTAAACATAAATCGATGTGTAACTTAACTTGTTATAATAGCACTATTTCAATGTAGAATTAAAGCCAACTTGATCTCGTTGTACTGACAGGGATGACGTCACGGACTAGTTTTACAAGCACTTTCTCTGTACTCACAGGAGTTCGCGTGCCTATCAATTTAACCGAAATTTTTAATTAAATAAAAAAATACGTAATACCTATAATAATAACACAAGGAGTGCAACGCATTCCAGGACACCGGGGAACACCTCTCTTAATATCGAGGCTTCCGCGCAATCAATTTTCAATCGAAAATTATAAAACACAAACCATTCTTTTCGGAAGGAATCATTCTTTACGTCTGTTAATGCATATGATTTGAAATGCCTGTTTAACAACAGTAGCAGTGAAATTTCTCAACGACTTAGCTCAAACGCTGGTTGTCCGCGACGCCATTACGTGACGTAATACGGGCGCGTCGCTTTACCCAAAAGAAACATATAATGCCTGAAATGAACAATCATAATACAATATGATACCATAGTAAGCTTTTAACTTGTAATACGAGTACTTGTTTGTCTATTGTGAAATATATATAAAATATATGAAACATTTTACATAATAAGTTAGCAGTGGTATTTAAAAGATTTGTGGGGCATTAGGCGGGGGGGGGGGGGGGGTCAATACACTTTACGGTTAATAAATCTAATTTTTTATGTATATATAGAAAAATATGTGAATAATTTGGGAGCTGAGTCATCTTCATTTTTATTCTAAAATACTAAAAAAAAAAAATAATTGCCCGTGAATCTTTATAATTGATTATTAACTTAAGTATACTAAAGTACCCCTTGTTGTCTTGACCTTTTATACATTGAACAGATATATGTTTTCCAAACCTTATTGAATTTATTCAATGTAGTATGTTAAAAATTAAGCATATATTAATACTAGATTACGTTTAAAAAAAAACTTGAAAACAGGAAGTAGAGGGGTGGGTGGGTTCCAGTCCAACTTATAATGTGTCTTCAATTTTGGCGAGGAAAAGTAAAAAAAAAAAAAAAAAAGAACGAAAAGATTATTCAACAATCGTATACTCTGAGAATTTAATCAGTACTGTCGCGGAAGATGGCGTACCCATCAATTGTAACGAAATTTTCAGTAAATAAAAAACCTATTAAATACTTATTTAAAAAAAAAAGCGTAACACTTATAATTTGTGCTCATGCTCACCTGAGCAAAAGGCTCAAGTAAGCTTTTCTGATCATTATTTGTCTGTTGTTTTAACAAGAAAAAAGAGGCCATTTCATAAGTATCTATATATGTGGGATGTATTTACGTACAAGTTCGGGGGGGGGGGGGGGTCGATATTCAAGGGTTGTTCAATCGCTGGACGTGCGCTTCCATTTTACTTTTATTTATTATTGAACTTTATCACTCACAATTTTGTTCACATGCATGCAGTGTTACATTATTAAATAATTCATTTTACACATACATGTACAGACCCTCGCACACTTCATGCAAGAATATCAAAAAGTGCCCAAAGCATTTTTTGAAATGATGTTTCAAATGTCAAAAGGAAATGATAATTATCTTTTAGGAGAAAGACACTGCTCTAAACATTTCCCTTTAACGTTCAAATCATTTGTCTACAGGAAGTACATGTAATTCATTTTGATTTCTTATATGTATCATTTTGTACGTTGTATTCTTCACATTATTTACACCTGTAGGTAAAAACGGAGAACTGTTGAATTGGTTTGTAGAAGATTCATATCGTACATGACCTTAAATTATCTAAATTTCCATATTATTATTCATCTCTGGCATTTTTTTTCTTTTTGGGTAAATCAACGCACCCATTATAACGTCACGTAATGGCGTCGCGGACAACCAACGTTTGAGCGCAGTCAATGAGAAATGTCACTGCTACTGTTGGTAAACAGGCATTTCAAATCATATGCATTAACAGACATAAAGAATGGTTCCTTCCGAAAAGAATGGTTTGTGTTTTATAATTTTCGATTGAAAATTGATTGCGCGGCAGCCTCGATATTAAAGGAGGGGTTCCCCAGTGATCTGGAATGCGTTGCACTCCTTGTGTTATTATTATAGGTATTACGTATTTTTTTTATTTACTGAAAATTTCGGTTAAATTGATAGGTACGCGAACTCCTGTGCTGTACTTGAGGCGTAGATCAAGCTATTATTGTAGCTTGTTAATGTGAAAATTAAATGAAAAAAGCGTGTTCTGACCAAAATTGAGTCATATTCTTGAATATATATATCAGTATGTGATAGTCTTATTAAATTGAAAAAGTATAGACCTCGTATAAAGCCGCGGTAAGGCTCATACTACAATCACAGGCACAATCCCTCGAAAATAACAATTGTTCAACAATATCCGCTTAACTATAAATTATGATTTTTTTAAGACACATGTATAGCTATTATCCCTGTTATTTTGAAAACTGCTGGGAGCTCGTTGTGCGCTGTTGCTTTTTTCCGTATTTTAACATTATTTCAATGCGTATAATGTCAATGAACGAAGTTTATCAAAAGACGGCTAAATTTTACATAAATCTCGGGCATGGGAACGTTGTTCTCAGCACTTCATGGACAAAACACAATAAATTTCATAGTAAAAAATCATCAGTGTATCGTTAAACTTTTACGATCTTTGTAACCGTACATATTTTTTT
The DNA here is from genome assembly GCF_033153115.1 of Saccostrea echinata. NCBI lineage: Eukaryota > Metazoa > Mollusca > Bivalvia > Ostreida > Ostreidae > Saccostrea > Saccostrea echinata. The sequence goes on along the minus strand of NW_026889795.1, from coordinate 12,052,155 downwards.
TAATTCCAAACATGTCACGTGACAAACAGCTGATGTAAGTGATGTCGCTTTGGACGAACTCGGCGGAGACCCCATACTAACATATGCAAATAGTAGAATTCCCATTAACCAAAACTCATGCTGATAAAAAAAATATCAACATTATATTCATTTTCTTGGAATATTTTAAGTCGTACTTCTTATGGGCGTCCTTAACCTAGCTGCGTATTGAAATTCATAGCGTGGTACGTAATCATAATCAAATGTAATATACACTGCTGTGTAATCACGAGTGATCAGTAGAAACTATTTCTTTTGATGACAAATAATTGAAACTAAATCAAACTTCACTCAAAAGTCTTGCAATCATGATTACTTTTTTGATTTCTTTATGAATACAATGGCAAAAAAGAAGTGCATAAGTTTTCGTATTTGTTTGTTTGTTTGTTTGTTTATTTGTTTGTTTGTTTGTTTGTTTTTTTTTTTTTTTTTTTTTTTTTTTTTTTTTTTTTAATAAAAAAAATAATAAAATCATCTATTGCCTTTCCAGATTTTAACAATCATGTTCAGTGACTTTGTAATAAATGAATCCTCTCATAGACTATATTCAAAGGTAATTTGTAAAACGCTTTAGCTGGTTAACGATTCACCTTTTGTGAGAAGATTCATATAAAGGTTGACTTTTATGATTCACTAAATTTTCCTTTCCCTGTAAATTTTAACTATACAAGTCAACTGTTTTTTTTTTTTTAAATGTGCTATAGTGATGATTTTTTTTTTAAAATAAAACCTTGTCTGATATACAATGTTATGTGAATTAATTAGCAGTAGAACACTAGTGTACTTCAGCTGGGTCAGCTAGGATAATAACAACAGTGAACTATCCCTGTTGGAGACACTGTGGCTTTCAATTTCACATTCAGATATATCTACGACGTTTTATCAATTAAAAACAATTACTTCCATCAATATGTCAACTCGATAAATCCTAGTGAATTTGAAATAAAAGACACCACAACACACATGTTTGGCTGATTACAAATGATAAAGGCCATCTAACAACTAAACTGCATGACACAATGAAATGGTTTGAGATTTCCAATTGTAATTTTTTCTTATTTATTCAATTTTTCCACATATCACCTGGAAATGGTGTTTCTGAGTCCCAATCTATTCGACACTGTTCTAGTTTCAAAGACATACTTCTGACAAATAAATTGATGTCACAGATATTATAAGAAACTCATCTCAAGTCAGCATTTCGTAAATTTTATTGTCTTTATAACGACTTTCTCTTTGTAATGACCTTTTTAGCAAATATAACCTACCATAGGATCGTATTTTTATGTACATACTAGCACGTGGAGACATGGTAAACAGAAAAGTTATCTTGTTTTTCATTTTTCACCACTGAATAATATCTGTAGAAATGTAATTCAATCTCTCTTTAATTCATTCAAATGTCAATAAAAGTACATGTATATATTCTTCATGTTAGTATTTTCTGCACTTATGTATTTAAATTTCTTTTTGGACAAACATGCCTGCATGGATTTCCATGCTGTGCATTTTTATTCTATTATTTCCGTGCTCACAATTACAAACAATTCATTTGTAACATGTTAAATAAACGTGGAATTCTAGGTTTACCAAAGTCATACTGTAAGGCGATTTTCGTCTGCATTCCTTTGTTGTACTATCGGTGAATACAATTATCAGGTGGGTTCCCTGACCAAAAGGCACAGATGATCATGGGTATTGTAATATGAAAAAAAACTTTGTTGTCCATTTAACTGTTTAAATGTTTATAGGATGCTGTTCGTTTTTCTTAACCTTGAAGTGCTCGTGTTCTGAACGTGGCACAGACTACATTTTTATATGCTTTTTCTAGTTAACAATTGCTACGTAACAACAAATAACAAACGCCCGTGGCATCTTTCATAGTTTCTACTCTTTGTATCTCTTCATATAAACGTTTTTTTTTTTTTTTAAATTGATTTTTTTTTTTTTTTTGCAATCCATTTAATATCGATCGTAGACTGAGTTGAACCACATGTTCGAAGTAAACTGTAAACATATAGGTGTCAAGTTAACGTTTCTATTCATTCAATGATTGGTCAGTTGTTGGTGGTAAGATCCTTAATAACAAAAGCCATATAAGGTAGACAAAGGTTTGTCATATACATTTTTTTCTACCAGCGTGTCGGGCGATTTTGGAAAAATTAACACTATTAAGCTCCAATTTTCGCCGTAAATTATCCCGAAAGCGAAGATTAATTAAGTAGATTGTGATTTTTAAATCCCACCCATTTTTGTTTAAAATCCTGAAAATCTTTTAGAAAGGTCTGGAAACATATTTTACAGGACATGTTTTTAATCCTTTTTCCTTTTATCATCGGGCTCAATGCTGTATGATTCTAGAACCTTCCGTCAATATTATGATCGGTGAATTACAAAAATAATTTGCACATTTGCCTTTTTAATCGTATATCACAACTTATTTCTTTTATATCATTTAAATCAAGTTTTAATTGAATAATTCAGTGATGACTTTTTATGAAATAAATAAACGATTGCTTGTTGTCAGTTTTCATTAAAAATGTCAGTAACTTGGATCCGCCAACCGGAAACGCCACCGTACTCACGTTTTTGCTATTTCATGGCTGTTTATAGAAAATCAAAGTTGACTTTTGATTTATTGTACGATACTTACTATGGGAGTGAAATCTAAATATAGTTTACGGACATCATCTTGTATATAGTGTATTGTTAAAAGAGTAAGTAAGAACTCTGGTGCACTCGTTTCCGAGTTTATTTGCAAAATTTATTAATTTATAAGTATAGATTTTATACCAATTTTTAGATCTTTGTTACTTTACTATATCTGACACCGATTTTTTTTTAATCTGATGATGGTGGGTTTGACAGGGGTTTTGATTCAACTTAGACATAAGATCCCACTTCAGGAATGTGCAGGCCAGGAGTCAGTGCTTTATGCCTTGTTTACAGACTCGTATTGTTTGTATTTTTTTGTTTGTTTCCATTTTCGTTATCTTCTCTTTTTTGTAGTGTATTCCTGAATCTTCATCAGAAAGAAACATTGTTTCTGAAAAGTTATAAAATCTATATATTTATTTATTTTTTTTTTTTTAAATTGTAATTGTCTGATGGTGCATGTTTATCTAGTTTTTTCTTACCAATTTCCCCTTTGACGGTAAGGTACACTTATAATTATTTAGAGTAGGTAATTCCGTCATCTGAGGTTCCGCGGCCCGATCTAAGCTCCCCAAGCATCACACCATCATATATATATACGAGGGGTTATCAAAAAGTTCGTAGACTGATGCGATAAAATTAATACTAGGAAGTCTGTGCGTACAAAATTTATAAGGAACATAAAACAACAAAAGTTTAACAAATAATAAAAATTTTAGCTTGATACGTTGATAATTTGCCAAATTATTCTAAAATAAAAAGACATTATATGATCACTCGGCGCTGTCGCCGTTTAGTTTCATGACGTCCGAGAACGTCATTGTTTCTCAATGTCCGCTCTATCTACTTTATACACTTATCTTGATGAGATTACCCGGAGTTAAGTAAGGACTTAAGTCCGTCTTGTTGATATGACTTTACACTGTCATGAACAGCTGATTTCAGTGCACATAATATTGTAAATGAACCTATACATCGGGAAAGATCCTCACTTGATTATGCCAGAATACTTAGCTTGTTGGAGTTCAATTTCTACCACACATGATCAACGTCACTCTCGACGTGACTAACTTTTGACACCCTGACAACAAATCGACATTAACTGTGCGTATTTCATCTCTCTGAATCTTTGTGGGTATTAAAAATAAGTACTCTGGATGCATTTAATTTTTCTGTAGCCCCTTTAAACATTCCCTAAGTCATTACCAGTTTTTCCAGGTGCGAAACTGTATAGAATGTTGGAAAGAGAAACCCTCCCCCTTTTTGACGTCATTTTCAAACCGTTAATTGTTTGGACACTGTAGCAACCTCTAATGATAAAACGCCGCTTAATGATAAAAATATCATTAAGCGTTGCAATTGCAACGCTTAATGCCATAAATTATTGCATTAATAGCTGACATTCTCAACCGCTAATGCTAAATCGCCGCTTAATGATGGAATTATATCATTAAGCGTCACAAATGCAGAGCAACACTGACGCTTAATGAAACAAGCAAATATCGACATAATTGACGACTACTGATACACACTAGTGTATCATTAAGCGTTGAAGTTGCAACCTTAAACTAGATGCTGTCATGAGACAGTAATACCCGCACTAAGGTGTTTGCCTCTAAATGCACACTCCTTCATATTGGGCTTACCAAGGAAAAAGTCCAAATAATTCTATAATTTACACAGTACATGTATTCGTCAAATCGAGCATAAAATGCTCAGGTGACCATGTGACCCATGAACCTCTTATACGCATTTCATATACTTAATTCATTACCAGTCTGAAATATCAGAATTTAATTAATGTTGTAAATTAGGTTTTAATAAAAAGGGGGGGGGGATATAAATTTTTGGCCCATAATTGGAACTTTTTAAATTAAATTTATCTTCTCAACAACAAATAATATTATTTTAGTACAAAGCGTTTTTGATGAATTTATCAAAATGTGCAAACTTTTTTTAGT